>NW_020528947.1:0-33496 GCF_003368295.1 Carassius auratus | reverse complement strand
TTTGGGATAATAAGCCACATCTGGTAGACCCTCTTTCTAAATTTTAGATGATTTAAAGATTTAATAATGAGAATTTATAAGGTCACTTGTATTTCATACAAGTTTTGATTTCATTTACAAACAATAAGCTATATTAAATGACATATTTTTGCCAAACCCAGTTCGAGATGAAAATGAAGCACTTTAGTAGCAAAAAATAAATCTTACACAGCAGGCTACATTTGGTGTCCTGATCTGCGTTCTGTGAAAAGCTATTATTATTTATTATTCATCATGATTTCCAAAACATTTAAAATTTACTGGGATCCAATTTGTTGATTGCACATTATCCTCTACTTTCATCTGATTGCCTGTGTATTCTGTTCCCCCTCCCTTTACTTGTCTGCAGGCTCTGTGCTGACAAGGCCTTCCCTTTCCTGGCCCGACATATTCTGAATCCCAGGAGGGTTTTTTTGTCATCACCATGATTAGAGTCTTCAGGAAATTCTAGCACTGCAGAGCCCCACCAAGGAGGGAAGAGGCTGGGCTTGGAACCCTGTGTATCCCAAATTCAAAGTCGCACATAGCGAAGGACCCAAGAACCATGTAGTATACCTCTTTGCGCCACAGGGGGGAGGGTTAACTTTTTAGGTCTTTTTTTTGTACAATTAATTTTTTTTTGGCTGGGAGTTGGTATACAAGGTGAGCCAGAAATGGTCTTGCACACCTCTCCCTACCCTAGTGCCTTTCTCAGCTTTCTGAGCTGTCTGTCTTGGGTCTTTGTTTTCCCTTGCTACTGGTTATTGGATCGGTTGTTGGCCTCCTGTGTAGCAACATCACTAGAGAAGCGTAGACGCTCCCAAGATCCTGCTGCTTTTTTTGCACTTGGGGTCTTGATCTCTACACCGCTCTACCTGGTGCTTTTACTGGCATCCTTACCCTTTGCTTTTATTGGCTTCCTCTTGTGGGCCCCACTGCAGACCATTAGGAACCCCTACATCTACTCCTACCAGAAACCAGACAAGCATGGCGCCGAGCAGGGAACATTATCTGGAACCGGGGCGGCACTTGCTGAGTGGCGTCTACAGGTCGCAGTTTTTGCTTCGGCAGTGCCAATGTTTGCCTGCTGCCGGACTCACTCGCACGCTTCAACAACCTTGCAGACACTCAACGGCGAGCTCGTGAAGTGGGCAAGCGGATCCGAAATGGTGCGAGCAGACCCCAGATCAAGATATACATCGACTCACCCACCAATACTTCAATTAGTGCGGCATCCTTCTGCAGCTTGGCTACCCAGGGCTTCCGCCGCACCTCATCTTTGGACCATCGTCCCGAGCCTGTAGTCACCACTGAACCTGAAACTGAGGCCTTAACTGAGTGTCCCGTTCACCCCTCAGGAGATACAAGCTCGGATTGCCCTGTCCACAATACTGGAGCCAAAATTCCTCGGAGTGTCCCCTGCACCCCGATGGAGAAGAGAATGCTCCCGATTGTGCCGTCCACCAGTTTGCAGACCCACAATCCTCTGGTGACTCTCCAGTACACAGCAACATCATCCAGAACTCAGAAGACTGTCCTCTCCATCCGGCTGGAGTGCAAATCAGCATCACCTCTCCTGATTCTGAGCAGACTGAGGCTGAAAAAGGAAATCACCAGACCGGGGATGGAGATACGGGTAGCCTAGAGAGTCGTACGGCCTCACGGGAATCCCTGGTTCGCTTCCACGCAGCCGATGGAGGCATCTCCCCCAATAATACCCTTTCACAACACCGCACCTCAGTCTTTAAAAGGTCGATTGGGCGCAAACGCCGTCACGGAGATGACACCTTTGACCATGAGATCTCTGCCTTCTTCCCAGCCAACCTGGACTTCCTTTGTCTGCAGGAAGTCTTTGAAAGGCGAGCTGCAGAAAGGCTCAGGAGACAGCTGCACCGCTATTTTCCATTTGTGCTAAGCGATGTGGGACGCTATGGCTGGAAAGGCTGTTGCTCCCGGTTCAAGTTCTTGAACAGCGGGCTTCTGTTGGCCAGTCGCTACCCTATTCTGGATGCCCATTATGAGTGCTTCCCTAATGGGCGCAGCGAGGATGCTCTGGCTGCTAAAGGAGTTCTTTTTGCCAAGGTGAGCTTGATCCTTTCTTATGGTATGCTTTTTTACCCATTTTTCTTGCATTTGTTATATCCAGGATATCCTTATGTTTAACTGGTTTATGCTATTGTACATCCTTGCATGTGAACCAATGCAGCATTCAACTTGATTTACTGAATCCTTAGATCTCCAGTGTAAAGGCATCTTTAAGAGTAATGTTTTATATTCAGCCAATTCATTCTGATTATCATTGTTTATACCTGCTGTACAACATTTGATGCATGTCACTGATATCGAAATGTCACATTAGGGCATGTCCCAGTTCTTGAACTTTCCATGGCACATATCTGGAGTTAAAGTTGGACTTGTGGTTTGAGTGTACACAAACAGCCTGAATAATTTACAACTAGCCCTTTGTAGCCCAGAGGGCCTTTTTGAAACACTCATCTGTCATGCTTTCAGAAACACAGGCTGCCGCTCTTGTTGAAGCATGGCTAGATGTACACTCCTGTTGCATTATATATGGTCTTAATGGGGCTGTGCACTTAAGCTAAGTAGTTATTACAATTCTATATACAAATATAGAAGCGGTGAAAGTATGCACTAGCAGATGATGGATTATGAACTAAGGTGGTATTTAATTAAAATTATGAAATGATTTTTATGTACTCTGGTACATACAGTACTAAGGTAAGTTTCAGTACATATTTAGCATACGTGACATACAGTAAATTTTGTTTGAACATCAGGTTGTACCTAATTTAGTATAGTATAAAATTACAAACGTTTGGTTTAGCCAAATATGAACAACAAATTGTTCTGAATTCTTCATAAATGGTGATGTGAACTGACCTGTTGAATGTTAGTAGCCACATGCTAGTTTAGTTTCAGTTACAAAAAGTCCCTTTGTTTATGTTAGCATATGGACAGCGTATGATTAACTATGAAAGCTGTAGTGCTTTGTACTGTTGTTCAAACAATTTAGTATTCAGGATTTTTGTATGAAATGATTTGACATGTTAATTGCACTAATTTCGCTATTTGCTTACATCAGCATGTTGTGATGTTTCATGCTTTGCATGTATTAACTAGTGTTTATATTTGTGTATGATATTTAGCTTGTTTGCATAGCCCTCATTTAGAGTGATGATGAGCACAGGCTTCTAGGGTTGAGATATCATTACTCTCTCAGATATCATTACTCTCTCAGCACTCTATCTGATCCTGGCCACATTCCATCCAGATCTTTATTCCCCTCTATAAGGGCAAGAGGCCAGCCGCCATTGTGTGTCAGACAAGCTGCTAAATACTATCTCGGAATGTGTGTATGCTAGAGAGAAGCCTGTTAAATACTGAGTACTGTACACAGAGAAACAGAAGGTCAATGCCTTAGCCCTGTACATGTACTTACTAAATAGATTCTTACTTGAATTGACGTTCAGTCTTTTACCTGGGTGTAAGTTTAACAACTGCTTCCGGAAGTTATTGATGCTCTTTGGATACTCCTCCAAGCTCCTGGCTCTTATCTGTTGAACCACTGAATACATCTGTCATCAAGTCCTGAAGGTTTCAAAACAGGCTAGGGTAATTATTTTTCATTTCAAATTCAATGACAAAAATAACAATGTGTTTCCAGCGACAATCTATTTGACTAACCACTTGAACTTGAAACTGCTGAATGATGTGGCACAATCGCAGCCAATTAGGACAAAATTAATACACAGCTATTCAAAGTAAGGTTTTGAACCAATGAGATTTCACAGTGGGTGGGCACCTCAACCATCTACAGTACATAGTACACAGTGTTGGACTAGGACTAGAGTTAGATTGAACTGTAAGTTAAAGTCTGTGCAGTTAAATGAGACATAATTCCAAAAAAAGTACTGCTGTGAAAATCCCGAAAGAGCCTGACAACTGGAGCAAAGCCTAAAATAATTAGTTTGAAAGCTCACACTTCAGTTCATAGGAGAAAAAAATAGTTTAATTAACACACCTCAGATGGAACGGGGATGTGGAAGGTCAGTGTCTCTCTGTCTGTCTTGCTCTTTTCTCGCACTAACTCTCATGTTATTTACAGAGTACATTAAATCCTTCCTTAAAAGCTGGAATGCCCAAATAGGTCAAATCATGTAACGTCGTAAAAAAATAAGTTTACTGTGGGACATGCTTTATATTAAAAAGGGATATATTTCACCAAGTCTCTCCTGTGCAGAAATTATAAACAAATTGCCGATGTTTAGATTTTAATACTTTATTGGCTGATTACGATAAAGAATTAAAGGGAGACGTGTGTCGCATTCTTGTTTTCATGTCCAACCCCCTTCATGGAGGGAGAAAGTTGTCGACATTACAGCTGTGACAATGAGCACTTATCAGGAACAACTGAACACTGGATTTTCAAAAGTATGTGAAATATGTCAAGTTCACGCATATACTCTTTAAAATACGTCCCATAGTTTAACACGTGACTTTGGGGACATTTGCACCCCCATAAACATGACTCAACAGAAAATGAAACATGATTGGTTGTATTACCTGTCAGTCATGTGACCTCTTGGGTGGTCCTTGAATATTCAAAGTGGCTATGTTTCAGCATATTATATATGTGCATTGTGTCTTAAATAGACAGTAGCCTAATAAACCTACTGCTGTCTGTGTCATTAATGTAAAGACAGAGAAAATCACTCAATGCTCTTGCCTGAATCACTTAATAACTTTAATAAGTTATCCATGTAAATTTAATTTATACAGTCATGCAAGGTTTTAAAGTTAAACTTAGATTTTTAATGACCATTTTGACAACTGATTGATTAATGCAATATTGTGTTTTTTTTAAATGTGCGAAGTAATAGGCTTGTTTCAGTTGGGATATTTTTGATAATACATCTCAAAATTTGGAAGATCATGGTTCAGATCCTAGATTGTGATTTTGGGACGACTGCCCATGCCTAGTTACATTACATTAAATTATCATTTTTGTGTTTATCTGACAAAAAAAAACAAACAATAAAATCAAATTTAACCATACATTAACACAAACTGCATAATTCTGGAAAGTGGAAATTAGTGAAAAATGCCAAAACAGCAGAACTACTCTCACACTTCTGAAAACAGGTCAGTAGTATTGTAACACTGCTTCTCACCCCCTGGTCATTATGGGTAATAAAAGGTCAGCTTCTGATAAATAAACAGACGAAGCTTTGTCAAATCATTTGTGGTGGGGGAAGGGGTGTAAAATGAACTGGGGAGAGAGGGAGGGATGTGTGTGGAGTGGAAAATTAATTAAAAATGCTTCCCGTAGGACTGAGCGGCCCTTTAATTAAGGCCTTTCAGTATGTATGTTCAGCCCTCTTATTATCATTCAAGAGCTCTCTACACTCGCAACATCAAGGGTAGATGCTTGTTTAGGGTTTGCATGATCGTTAGCAAATCGTTAATGTGTCCTTAAATTCCATGTCTACTATATGTATTGGAACGTTTATGCATTTTTTAGTTTCTTATGTTTTGCCATAGTGTCCCAATAGAGAAAAATATTTTTAACTGTAATAATATTCTACAATATTACAGGTTTTACATTACTTTTGATTAAATAAGTGCAGCTCGGTGAGCACCCTCGTTCAAAACTGAAAAATCCCATCTCGCTGGTCAGACATCGATTTCATGGCTTCCAAAAATAAAAACGAATAGTTCATGTGTCAGCATTCAGAATGCAGAACTATGTTGTCCACCCAAATCATTCATGGAAACTGCTGCAAAACAAATCATAACACAGGTTGTTTATATATATACTGTAGAAGTGTTAAAGAAACAGCAGAAAAAAAAACCATTCAATGGGACAGTTATATACAAATGGATTTCTAAGGCATACTCTTTAATTTGCTCTGCTTGTGTTTTATGAATGAAGCTCAAAGAGGAGGATTCATTGTGTAAAACTAAATTACTGTTTTTAATACAAGAAAATTTCACTGTAATTAATTATGCATAATTTGGGGAGGAGGGGGTTAAAATGCTGCATTAAATGCTGCAAGATAGCAAAATGTCCCCCTAAAGCTTGAAGATTGTACAGCAATCAGTGCTGTCTTTCAACAGTGAAAGACCGTGACCTGCTGCTCATGCTGTGGTCAGCTCTATTTGCAAAGCATTGTTAGTGTAAAGTACTAGCTGTCTTCAGCTGTAGTCATGTCTTCGCTGTGTGTGTTATCAGCTCAGCATTCAAGCTGCCAGTAGGAGTGGATTAGAAGAACTGGAGGAAGTTCATTAGACAGCCAAGCCTCTGTGTGTGTGTGTGCGTGTATGTGTGTGTGAGTGTGTGTGTGTGTGTGTGTGTGTGTGTGTGTGATGGACTTACTGAGCAAGCCGACTGTTTCTCCTTTGGGCAAATAATCTTTAACCTTATGAGAGATCTCACAAGTGGCAGACACATTCCAATTAGCACACTGCTCATTAGCATTATTTGCACACATAATCACAACAAAAAACCTTGCATGAATTTTAGATCAGATAAAATTTCGTCCAAAGTCAGACAATACACTTGCAGACACTTAAGATGACATTTAGCAGTCAAAAGCAATACCAGTGAAATTTCACATTTTGCGACATACATTTCAATGCAACAACAAAACTAATATGCTCTTTAACACATTCTGTTTTTATGTTGCATGGTAGAGGGCTTAAAAGAACAATTCACCCAAAAATTTACATTTGCTTAAAAATGGACTCACCCTCAAGCCATCCAAGATGTTCATGAGTTTGTTTTTTCATCTGAACAGGTTTGGAGAAATTTAGTATTACATTACTTGCTCACTAATGGATCCTTTGCAGTGAATGGGTGCCGCCAGAATGAGAGTCCAAACATCTGATCACAATGATCCACATAATCCATATGTCTCCAGTCCATTTTTATCCATCCAATTCTTCTTTTTTGGCAAAATGTTGTATGATTATTATTAATGACATAATGAATAGCTGTCCCAAAGTAAATAGCATATTGTTTTGACCCTGGAAACAACATTTTAATCCAAAAATGTAGTCTTGACCATATCCCTACACCTAAAACGAACCCTGAGAAAAAGATAGATGAATGATATTGATGTACAGTACAAGCACCAAACACTGATTTCTAAGCCTAAACTTCACAAAAAACTATAAACTGTAAAATCTGATTTGGTTAATCACAATGTTGTTCCAGGGTCAACAAAGATGTTGATTCAGGAACATGTGCACTTGGTAAAATCAGGTTTATGAGCATTAAAAAATAGTTGGCTGTCATCTAATTCTTGGTTCTTGGTGCTACCGGTACTATAAAAATATTTATTTTACTTTTTATTTTTTCAACCTCTGACATCCCTATAGACACATAAAACATTTTCCACCCATCTGAGTTCCTGCCTTCTCTAGTCTGGCAGTGCAACACACACACTTAGCCAAGCATGGATAAACATTTGAAATATTCATACACAAGGACACAGGAAGAGAAAGAGGGGCCATAAAACTATGGAACAGAGAAAGGCAATGAAGCTTAAGAACGCTGTTTGATCCAATGCAGTGAGCTCACGGTACAGACCACATGGTCTTACCCTCATTAGTGTAATTAAATCGACAAATCAGCTCTGAAAAACAATGACATTTATTATCTCCTGCTGCTGAAATGTAGAATTTGCACTTTGCGGAGGACTTCAGGATTTGGAAGGAGGTTGAGAAACTGTGTCCAGCTGTATTTTAGCACTCAGCACTCTGAATAGGAGTCCTTGCGAGCCAGTGTAAGTCATTGAATGATTTACACTGAATGGCCGTCTGGGTGAAAAGAGGACAGAGATGCCAGGGCTGCAACTTGCACAATATACACAGCCTACAGAACAAGACAGAATAGAACTAGAATAGGATAGAAAAAACAAGCAAACATATTTTTCAGTCAGATCTTTACACACTCTCATTTTTTTATGTTATTTTATTGAAATTTAATTGTGCATGCTACTTTTCCCTGTTTTTTCCTTAAAATTTAGATTTACTTTGTCTGCCTTTTAATAAATGCTACAGTTAATTTAAATAATTAATAAATAAATTATCTAATTAAATAATTAAAAAAACACTGTTGAATGTAATATTAAGCAAATCTCAAAATTAAAAATCCATTGTTCATACTTTGCACTGTAGTTTCACGAGTTCACCCTTACATCTAATCTGAAGGCAAATAGTAGGCATATTTTGGCGTGCTGTCCTGGGGGAGGGGTCCGGGCCCGGAGCCGGCCCGGAGCATAGCCCGACCCCAATAACTCCCCCATCCCTAATTTGGGATAAATAGATTAGAAGTGAGGAGTTGGGGTGGAGGAGGGTTGCCGAAAAACTGTCGTGGGACAGGAGGTAGGAAGACTGGATATATATATATACATATATATATACGCTTGCGTGCTATTTAAGATGATTAGCTAAACGAGATGCACCTGTGCCAAATTGGATGATTATCTGATCGTGCTTCTCCCGAACTTTGTTAATAAAACCACATATTGTGATTCCTAAATTCAACAACAGATTTTTAAATTATTAATTCAGTTTTATATATAAACATATTACTAATGTATTTTATAGACCTTTATATCAATAATTAATTATATTAATATAATTATTTCTAATATATTATATGGTAATATGTATAAAATGACTGAGCTTATGTGTGTACATATGTGTTTATATTATTATTTTATCGGTATTGATATTTTATTCCACATGCAAATTTGGCCTATTTTAAAATTAACTGTACTTTTGCTAATTTAATGTTGACATACAGGAAATAGCAATAAAATAACACTGTCAAATGTAAACACACACACACACACACAAAAATATATATATATATATATATATTTGCAGAGAGCTTATGTGGGTATATGTGTGTGTGTGAAAAAAGAAAAGAAAAAAAAAACACACTTCCAAAATGGTACGTGCTGACTTTGCAGCATTTTATGCACATAAAATTTGCTCTCCACTTACTAATCAGTTTGTCTTTTCTGAAATATTCAGTCACTAATGACCCAATATAATGCATGAGCCAGAAAATAAAAACAAGAAGAAATGGGGGAATTTAGTGCGGCTGGATAAAATGATGATACGAGCAGGTGTTTTGAAGGGCTCAGAGGTGTGCAAGCTCTGTCCCCAGACAAACCACAGACAGATGAAAGGATTCTAGAGTGTTATGACAGAAGAAGCTGACAGAGAAACAGTGCAACAGTGCTCAGGGGTGTTGACAGCATTTCATAACTGATCTTGCGTTTCTGAAACGAATTTGATGTGGCAAAGTTCTCACTCTTCGATCTCTTTTGTCCTCCTGCTCTATTCCCTCAGGTGCAGGTGGGAAGCTCTGCTCAGGATCAGCGGGTTGTTGGATATATCGCTTGTACTCATCTGCATGCTATTGAAGGTGGGTGTCTATGCACACACAAATAGAGCAGACAGATTGATATCTCATATATAGTCATAACTGAAACTAGGATGTCATAGAGACGTAAATGGTCAGTTTGCACACAAATGTTAAATCTGTCATCATTTACTCACCCTCATGTCTTTGTCCACACACTGGAAGTCAATGGTAACCTGAACTCGGGAGACAGACAACACAACAGTGCTTTCAGATTCAGATAATTTTATTTCAGTCTCATCGAGTTTATAGTATCTATGCTTCCTTCAAATGCACATTGCAATTCAATGTTAGCCAGAACAAAATGATTATATATTATACATGGTTTCTAAGCTCACTGTACATTATATAAATACACACATCCTGTGAGAGCACTAATTTAATGAGCAAATAAATGTACAGCCATTTGCATTTGCACCACGCATGGAAAATGTGTAAGACTGCACTGTTGCATTTTTAATAACTGAGGCTTATTTTGCTGTGTTTATATAAGCTGTTTGATCGGTTACATCAAGGAGCTGTAAAGAATGTTACATGGTGTGGATGGAGACTCGAGGTCTATAGAAGAGTCTCTTACAAAACAAAAACAAACACTCTCTTTTTGTTCTTTGTTCTGTGATCTCTGCGCCATCTGTCATAGGAAATCAACATGTGCCGTTGTGAATAATTAAAGGTGTCATATGATGCGATTTCAATATTTCCTTTCTTTTTGGAGTGTTACAAGCTCTTTGTGCGTAAAAAGAAGATCTGCAAAGTTGCAAAAACTAAAGTCTCAAATCCAGAGAGATATTCTTTATAAAAGTTAAGACTCAGCCCATCTAAAACAGCTTAATTTAACACGCCCCCACATATCTACATCACTGTGTGGGAAGATTTGTATAATGCCGCCCAAATGTTCACGCAAAGAAAGAAAGCGTAACTTTTATTCTCGCTGTTGCCTCCGCTGCCATGTCTTGGAGAAGCTGCATTTTTCTTTGTGAAAGAGAAACTACTTTCATTGGCCTTCCAAAAGAGGACACAACTAGAAATCAGTGGTTAAGTTGTATTTACAACACTGTTTCAGAACAGTTCAACCCAAATATGTGTGCAACACAATTTACGGAGGATGAGGACTGTTTCTTGTTCAGACCGATGAGCTTTGTAAAAAAAACCTATGCCTTTCTGAAAGGCAGGGCATAGAGGAGAAACAATAATGTACAGCATGTGGACAGTAATGTATTTTTGCCCTTAAACTGCATAAACACATTTCATTACACCAAATACACAAAATAATGTTATTCTTAGCAAAATCATATGACACTCTTTGTTGAACCAAAAAAAATCTGATTTATTCTTATTTAATGGTACACACTGTTTTTTATTATTATGCAAGTATGAACTAAACCACCTAATTGCATTTTCAGAAAGTCCAATAGCATAAAGTTTATCTAAAAGTGAATATTGATCAACTAAATCATAAGCTCTGGATAAATCAAGAAAAATAGCACCTGTGAGTTTACCCTCATCAACAGCTGTTGAGTAGTAGTAGTATTAATAATATTAATTATTCATAATTAATTAATTAATCATGCCTGTTAATAATTTAATATAATATAATATAATACAGTATTTTATTATTATGAATTATATATTATTAATTATTATGTTTTGTTAATATAAAAAAAAATTCCCTAAATGTCATATATATCTATATATATGATTCATATATTAAAATATTATATCCATATTAAAAATATATCAAATATATATAAAATATGATATATGGAATATTATAATATATACAAGTTAATGATAATTTCAGTAATAATATATGTTAAATCAATTAAATTTTTATATGTGAAATTAGACATTTAGTGCCCGTCCCAAGCTATTTTTCCGGTCAGGACCACAAGCTTGAGTGGCTTTTTCAGATTTTATCCTGACACACACTCGTAACCCCCCGGTGGTGTTGCTGTAGCCTGACTGGTGCGGTGATGTCGAGTGATCCTGACAGGTTTGTCCTGACCCCACTGCTCGTTTGCCGTACCTCTGAGTAGATTTCCACACAGAGCAGGGAGAGTTCATGTGAGTGTTCATGTGCAACCCGTAGAAAACGACTCCTCTTTGCTTTATCTCAGTATCTTGTGTCATGCACGCACACCCGATTCACCACTTCACATGCAAGGCCTGTGACATCACTGCATGTTGACCCCTGTTCTCCACTCCGATTAATCAACGTGTCCCGCTCGCCCACAGGGTCCCGGTTCCCATGGCGACATGCTCTCACGATCCTGGCGTCAGCCCTATTTAAAGCTCACGGTCTATAGCGCTCATTTTTTACGAAGACACTCTTACTATTCTGGGATCCACCTACGCCTCTGTGTGTCTGCCACCCATTCTAATTATAGAGCAGGGGCTATTTCAGGAGGATAAATGAAACATGAGGGAACGAGGCAAGAATCGGGGATGAAGGCAAGAGAAACCTGATTATGCTGGAGATGATGCTGGACAGGGACTTTCAGGGACAAGAGTGGTTCAGTTAACAGAGGAGGCAGCTTCGTCTCTGGATATTCTCAATCGCGTGTTTTCGCCTGTCACACTCTCTCTCTCTGTGTGTGTGTGTTATAGACTTTGACAGTGCGGAGGTGGATTTAAGTTATTCTCCTGATATACACACATGTATATGAGGCCGTTCACTTGTCTTGGACACACTGAAATGTGGTTTCTTATGCTGTATAGAGATTTCAGAGAGATTACATGATTACATATGATTATTGTTTTGGGGCCTGGAAATGCAGGAAATTTTCCATTATTCCATAAGATCACTTATTTTTGTTCACAAAGACTTCATTTGCATGTCAAGTATTAATTTAAAGATGTTTATATACTTGTACTGGAAAATAAAATAAAAGTACTAAAGAAGATATAAAAATGTTTTCAGTGCATGAAACATTTAATGCCATATCTTTATGAATTTAACACTTTCTACTATGATTTAAAACTTTTCAAGACCTTCATTTTCAGAAAGGAAAATACAAACGTAAAGGTATTTAATATAGATTTAGGTAGCGGACAGACACCCTATAATATTACTGTTGGTATTATATTTTATATGTTGTTATACAAGTTATACTTTTGCATTTTTTTCTTTTTTTTCATTTTTTCATTTTGTTGTAATTTAATTATTTCTATACTTTATTCTAAATAAGACAATATTAATGGCACACATACACTACCATTTAAAAGTCTAGGGTCAATAAAATGTTTTTTTTTTTTTTGTGTAATGAATTAAATTGACAGTAAACTTGACAGTAAAGACATTTACAGTACAGTGTTACAATGTTTTTTTTTATTTTAAATAATCACCACTGTGAATTTTCTATTCATCAAAGAAGTCTAAAAAAATGTGTCATGGTTTCCACAACAATATTAATCAGCACAGCTGTTTTTTAACTTTGATAATACCATGATAATACCTTCAATACCATGACCGTGGTTTCCTTGAGCAAGGCATCGAACCCCCAACTGCTCCCCGGTCGCCGCAGCATAAATGGCTGCCCACTGCTCCGGGTGTGTGTTCACTGTGTGTGTGTGTGTTTTCACTGCTCTGTGTATGTGCACTTCAGATGGGTTAAATGCAGAGCACAAATTCTGAGTATGGGTCACCATACTTGGCTGAATGTCACGTCACTTAACATAATAACAGTAAATGTTTCTTGAGAAGCAAATCAACATATTATAATGATTTTTGAAATTCCTGAATGTGACACTGTAGACTGGAATAATGATGCTGGGAATTCAGCTTTGCATCAAAGGAATACATGCATTTTAATATATATTCGAATAGAAAACAGGTCCTTTAAATGATAATAATATTTCTTAATATTAATGTTTTTATTGTATTTTTCATTGAATAATGCAGCCGTGGTGAGCATACAAGGCTTCTTTCAAATTTTTTACCAACCCCAAACTTTTGAAGTAGTGTATATTGCAAGTTAACCAAATTTTACCATATATAAAATAACTGACTATAGTTTGGCCAATCAGAAACAAGAAATCAAGTAATCAGTAACTATTTTGCATGAGTGGTGCATAAATTACACACTGCTCCTTTAAGATATTTTTTAAAGGTAATTGTTTACCACCAGCAACACACATAGTTCTAACTTCAGCAGCCAAGAGAAATGCAATTAAATTGCTGTTCTTTTTCTCTTCTCTCTCTCTCTCTCTTTCTCTTCTACACCTGCCCCTGTCAGCTCCACCAAAGCAGAGGGGACATGTAACAGAGGATCTACTCTGTTCCTTTGCTTCACTGCTCTTTCGCACTCCTCCTGTCTCTGTTTTCCCACCCTAGCCTCATTAAATCTCTACATCTGCCATAACTGCCTCAGAACGCGTCGTGAAAATGTGATAGACTGGAGGCACCTCAGTGTGACGCTATTTCATTTTATTACATTGAAATCAAATGAGCTGTTTTGCACTATGCGCTCTGTGCGCAGTTTATTTAATAAGACCCACCATAAAATGAAATCCAGGTTTTATTACATTTGAGTTCTCAGGTATTGTTTGTGTAAATCTGTCTGCCTCTCTCAGGTGATTCATCGGTGCGCTGCGAGCAGTTGGATATGCTGCTGGAGTGGGGAGCAGAGTTCAAGAGAGCCACCTCGGGTCCCTCAGATGAGGAGAAGGTTCTGGAAGATCAGGTGGCCTTCGATGTCATCCTCGGAGACCTCAACTTTGACAACTGCTCCTCAGGTACCAGCATTATCTCCGCACAAAGCCCTGGGAATTTTATAATAAAGTAATAAACAACAAAATTGATTATATCTTTAGCTACAGTACTTACAGATAAGTATATGTATCAGCTGGGTTTGACATATTTTAGCATTTTTTTAACTCATACCATGATATTTACCCCCCAAAATACTCATGTCTTGAAACATTGAAAAAATGCAGCAAAATCAATATTAGAAAAGCCACTAATGTGTAAATATTTATGTTTGTGTAAATGTGTGTGTGTGTGTGTGTGTGTGTGTGTGTATATATATATATATATATATATATATATATATATATATATATATATAATACAAAATATAAATTATATTATTATATACTATATTTTATGGTATTAAAATATTATATAAAATATAATGTGTGTTTGCATATATAGCCATTTTATTTTACTGTATTGTATTTTACTATATTATATATTATACAATATTTTATTTATTTTAATATATAATACAAAAATTTTATTATTAAAAAAACAAATATTTACTTAAACAAAATATTTCTTTATTATTAACATAAAATATATATATTTATTGTATTACCATATTATATTTATATTAAAGCTGCAGTCTGTAAATTCTGTCTCTTTGTCGCCATCTATGTTTGAAAACCTGGGATTGCAGGTCTTTGCAGAATTATATTCCATGCGTGGGTTGTGATCCAGTGCGGATGAATCTGTTTCTGTCAGTTACTGCGCCGGTGTGGATTTTCACTGTATTTAGTAATCACAGATTCTAGCATATGTCTTGGAATATATGACCCAAATAAGAATTTTCACCATATATTGTAAATTGACCAATTAACAAATCTGCTATGCTTTGTTCTGTCCAACTGAGGAAAACATTATTGCGCTACCAATTGATTGATTAGCTCATAGCACATCAAACTCTTCAAGTTATTATTATAATTTATTCTCAAATGAATAATGTTAAAAACATCAGCATTGCATGACTGACTATGTGTATAGTGTGTATTAGCATGACGATTTCTATTTCTGTACAGTCTAATCTCTAGTTGTCTCATCATTCGAATTTCATATTAAGCAATTCTTTTTACCCAAAAAAGCAAACTATGCTCCGATTAAACTGATTGTCTTTAAAATACACATCTTGTTTAAACCCAGGCTATCTGTAATCAGAAGCACATAAAAAAATTGAATTTAATATAATTCACGTGTTTCATATAAAGTTTCTTGATTACAATCCACAATCAAAGTAGTTTTTTTTAGATTTAATTATTTCAGCTGCTGTGGGAATAGGCTATAATTGTATGATCCGCAGGATCCTCACATGCGATAGCCTAGTATCCAGGACAACTTCTTTATGTTTACAGACGTTACATAATGACACAGTGCCATGCACGAATTTCCCGCAAAAACCTCAATTGTAACAATTATAAAACATTATTAGAACTTAATCCTTGTGAATCGAGCTAAAGTAAGGCGATGGCTTCGAACACTTATGTACTTGCTCAAATATTGTTTTGGATCATTTTTTAACCAAAAAAACTGCAGCTTTAAATTTCCATATTGAATATGAGTATATAGCCATTTTATTAAATGTTATTCAGTATATATATATATATATATATATATATATATATATATATATATATATATATATATATATATATATATATATATATATATTTGTAATAAAAATGAAAAAATGTGGAAAAACTTGGCAGACATTGTTTATTATGTTTACAATAAACAGTTCTTCTCGTAAATTATAGTTTTTTTTTCAGTTTTCATTTTTTTATATTTTAATTACTATTAATAATAACAATATTTTAATCGTTCACAGTTTCTTTTTGAATGTATTTATACTTTAGAGTTAGAACTATGCATTTTACAAAAATAATACTGTATAACAATAATATTCAGCTTGTTGTGTATAACCAGAAGGAGGCAATATAACCCTTTCTGAAAGACTCTTTCTTTCTTTCTTTCTTTCTTTCTTTCTTTCTTTCTTTCTTTCTTTCTTTCTTTCTTTCTTTCTTTCTCTCTCACACGGTTTCTGTTTGTGTCTTTAGAGGATAAGCTGGAACAGCAGCATGCCCTCTTCACTCATTATAAAGACCCCTGTCGTCTCGGTCCTGGAGAAGACAAACCGTGGGCTTTGGGTGAGTTCAGGAAAGACCTTCTGCAGGCAGTGCCACGAGAGCTTGGGTGTTGTGGCTTAGTGGATAGAGATCTTCACTTGTGGTTGACCAATGTGGGTTTTTCAAGAACTGATGCAAATGGTAATATCTAGAAAGCAGCGTGCTGATATGACAGATATGCAATTATTTTCCTATTTAATATATAACATACATATTATCTATAGGCAGTTCAGACACAAAACATTCATCAGCATGTTATATCAACATCAAGATTCAAATGTGAGATTTGAAGGCAATTACTACAGTTATATATATTTGTTATTAAATAGTTTAAATATTGTATTAAAAAATTTAATAAAATATTTCATTATGGCCATTTAACCTTTTACACACACACAAATAAGATCTCTTATAACATGGCAACAGGCTTTTTTTCGGAAGTGTCTCGATTTCTGTGAGATTTTAAAGTTGCTTCCATGTCAGAGCTAAATGAGTTGTCACACGGCTGTGCTCTCCGCGGCCACACACAGATGGTGCACTAGATGAGCTGGCAGGAGACCATGAGAGAGGTTCTTGCCCAGTCCCGCATCTGAAATAGATCTAACGGAGTGCAGGCCTTTAATGACACTTCTGAATTTAGTGGCCGTCATTTATGGGTGTGTTCCACTTCTCTTTTTTAGCTCACCCTGTTTTTTCTCTCCTCTGAGGTTCAAGGCCTGGTGAGGGAATGGAGATCGACACTCTGAATAGATGGAAAGATAACAGTTTTGTTACTAACCTCTAGAACAGGGGTACTCAACCATATTTAGTCCATGACCCAACCTTTATTTTTTTTTTGGTTACACAATTTTTGCATCCCATACTAGATTAGATTTCAACTATACCATGGTGTTCTTTTGTATGTATTTTGTTAATATATTAATTCTATGACTAAATACATTTTAAATGTACTTTATATTTTACTGTCACTTAACAAAAAAGTAGATGTGTTGATTTGACATATATGTGTGTGTGTGTGTGTGTGTATTAGTGCTGTCAAATGTTTAATCCCCCAAAAAAACATTTTTTGTTTACATAATATGTATTTTTTTTACTGTGTATATTTATTATTTATATATAAATGCACACACATACAGTATATATTTTTCAATATTTACATGTATATATTTATATTACTATACTTTATATTATATATAAATAGATTTAATATGTAAACATATGTTTTCTGAAATGCATGCATTTGTGTGCATTTATATATACATAATAACTGGTCACACAAAATGTAAACAAAACCTTTTTATTTTGGATGGGTTTTATTTTTGGAAACAATTAATTTTGATCACAATTGATCGTTTGTTTTCATTTTTTTTTTTTTTTTTTTTAAAAATCTATTTTTATTGATCTTTACTCTCACTTCACTATTTGATAATAAAAAAAACTGGCTGTGTTTGTTTACAGTGAAAGTACATCTGCAAAACAAGGATTTATCTGACTTCCTCATGAAAAACTTGTTCTGTCTGAATGCGACTATAGATTCAATGAAGTTATTCATACTTGTTTACCATTTTGTGATTTTGTTATAAATGATAAGCCTTTCTCACTTCAGTAGGCTTCATAGTTTATAGAGGCCCCATAAGAATCCTTAAATAAAGTACAGTAGTCACAAATAGCACCTTGATGGAAAGTACTGTAAGTACAATGGGCCTGGTGAGGATAGGTTATGTGCAGATGACACATTAGATACATTTGTATATCAGAAGCACAGCCGTGACTCATACAGATTTCCCTTGAGCTTATTTTAACTTTGGTGTTACTCTTCAGCGGTCCCAGTCGGTTTTGTCCCTCTAGTTGCTCTCAAGAGACCTTGACTGCACAGAGATGTCAAATATCTGCTACTTGAATGATTTAAGGGTCTTTAAGTGTTTGTACTTTCAGGGTGGAAATATGTTCATAATCTATATCTTCAGTTCATATAAAAATGATGTGTGTGTTTGCATGTTCATATTATACAGGTACACTGCTGGACACGAGTGGTCTGTATGATGAGGAAGCCAGCTCACCAGAGAGCCTACAAAAGTAAACTAAACACAAATGCAAATATATGTATATAGATTACGCATTCACGACAGACACACTCAGTCTAACTGCATTGGTCTGACAGGGTTATGGAGAATGAAGAGGGGAGAAAAGAGTACTTGGTGTTCCCTTCTAGCAAGAACCATTGTCCCAGCCAGAAGGGGCGCAAAATCCCCCTGAAAGGCAATGGTAGGAGAATCGATTACATCCTTTATAAAGAGGAAGGCCTGCAGCCAGACTGGAAAGTGGTGAGTTCTGATTAATAAACCTACTTCCTTTTTCGAGTGAATTATGCAAATAATAACTAAACACGGTGACTAATATTGACAGGGAATGCAGAAACACGGGACTGCACATGGGAGGTCAATAAACAAATGACCTTTATTTGGAATAAAATATACTGCCTGTGCTGTATCTGTAGTATAAATTATATATAATTTGCAATAGAACATACTGCACTGGATATCATATCCTACAATTTTTATCTTTAGAATTTTTTTTTTACTGGATGCCAAATGTATTATATAAATATGTCATATGACAACAGTGTAGCATCCTGCTTTTGAAATATTAACTTTATATTCAAAATAAACTATTAGATTTGCCCAGTGCTTCTACTGTAAATAAAACAGATGTGTGTGTGTGTGTGTGTGTGTGTGTGTGTGTATACTAATAAAAATGACAAAAGCACATAACCAAATTACTTAAAAATAGGTCATGTAGAATTTTAATAAATGCTAAAACAGCATATAAATAATACTAACTTTATAATTTGCAACTACAAATTTATATCACAAAATTTTGAGAGAAAAAAGTTAGAACTGCAAGTTTAAATCTAGAAATTACTTTTTAAAATTTTCTATTCAGTGGTGGCTTCCCTGGAATTAAATGATTTGTCAAGAAAAAGTTCAAATGTAATTTAAAACTCTGCATTTTAACATATGAAATAAATATTCAAATGTACTGTATTATATATTAGGTTGACTATTAGTGTGCAGCTGTATTATCTTCACTTTGTTTATCACACTGGAAAAGTTGAGTGCATGCATTATGGGATACAATATTTCACACAGTATGTTTTGTGTCCATCTTACTGAACATACTCTCATATACGCATTTCAAACCGAACGATTCATTGAACCATTCCTATTACATTTGGAAATAAAAGAGCTTAAAATGTGTGAAATATGATTTTCTTAGTGCCACTGCTCTCAACAAGCCAGCCCAAATGACGTAACAGGCACTGTGCTGTCTGCCCAGTGGCATAACGTTCGGGGAAGGGCCAAATGACAAGGACTGCAAAAGTCCCTGCAAAAACCTCCCTTTTTTGGGGTGCGTCAAAACATGATGAACTTATAGCAACAATAGCCAAAGAGATAAGAGATAGTCAAAAACATCAATTATTGGCAACATTAGGAGCATTTGGCATTTCCATTTAATGTAGGCCTGTTACATTCCAGTTACATTTTTCTTTGGCATATGATTATTATGAAGTTACCTTTATTATTAATGAATTTGCCCTGCAAAACCGCATAACTGATGTGCTGCGAGGATAACAGAAGATAAGGCTATTTACTCCTCAAACTAAATGTTTCAAAAAAGGTATTTTAAAACAGGTCTGTTTTCAATTAAATATAGGCCAATAAATTCCATTATCGGCATATGTTGAAATAGAATCGTCTCTCATCGTCTCTGAGAGAATATGCTTTTTTACATAGTTTACTGAATGATATTAAGATGTTCACCGGCATAATTCTTGTGTGATATCCATTGTCTTGCGTTTATGATTTAAAACAGAAATATTTCCGAAAAAGATAAATGGTATCTGACACATCTGTTTTAATTCACATATTCACAGAGCTATACATTTCTATATGATATATTTCTTGCTGTTATTTTAATATTTATTAAAAACTTGATTTTCACCCCTCAAAGGATATAGAGGAGTTCAGCTTCATCACTCAACTTGCTGGATTGACTGACCACCTCTCAGTGGCTGCAAGATTGATTGTGTCAACTGGAGAAGAGGAGACTTAGGACCCGGCCATAATTAAAAAAAAAAAATCAATGCCACGAAGAAAGAGGGGAGAGGCAAAGCGAGAGAAGTGAGTGAAAGGAAAAACAGCAGGAGGAGGCATTCGTCAAACTTCCCGACAGATGAGGGCAGGGTGATTGAGAGGGTTGGTAAGTCATAAAAAACGATGGATGAGATAGATGGAGAACACAGACAAGAGATGGGGTGAAGGGAAGGAGAAAACCACCAATCAGCTCAAAGCAGCATAAAGGTGTGTGATTTTGTGGACCTTGGTTCTCCATCCACCCCAGGACTCTGTGTTTACATCTGAACTGAAGAACAAAATTAAAGATTTACTCACCTTTGCACTTCTGAAGCTTCTCTGGGGCCCTTAAAGGGGCAGAGGCCATTTTCTGGTGCCATGACCCGGATATCCGAATGAAGGCTGTTGCATGGAAGAATGCATACATTGACTATTCCGGTTGTCCTGTCACACAATAGGGACAAGGATGTGTACGTCTGTGTGTTTAAAGTTCCACCGCAAGATCTATCCCTCAGCATTCTTCAAAAGACCTCAGCAAGTGTCTTTCTTTTCTAAAGTCTTTCTAAGGTTTCTATGGCCTTGCGCCATCTTTTTAGGGAGTTTATATACTGATATACAATACTGATCAAGGTTGCATTGTATGGCCTCATGTAACACTAAGTTAAATGATTGAGAACATGTTTTGTTGACCGCTGGGATATCAAGTCCTGAAGTATGGCAGGGGATGTCATCGCTCAAAACTATGGGAAAACTGAGCAATTAATGGGGATTCAACCTCAGACTGTTGGTAGATGCATGTTTCTCAGTGCACTGCCATGTTTGTCATGGCCTGCATGTCTGACGTGAAATCCTGTGACGCAATCAACACAGGGTATTTTTCACACACAAGCCCCCTCCCCTAACACTTTTCCTTCTTGCAGTATTGCTGTGGCTCAATCACAGGAGAATGATGTCGTAAAGGGCATCGCATTTACACTGTTTACATATTTGAGCCAAGATTGTCGTCCCCTGCAAATGTTTACACACTTATCAGGCAATGGTACCCCAAGAACTACCCCAGGTAGACCCACTGAAGCTCGCTCTTCCTGTGTTAACACAATTGCTTTTATACTCTCTAAAATTCTCTTGTTATAAGTTGTTATTATTGCTAATATTGTTATTATTATCATTATTCCTATGATTAATATGATTCATAGATTTGACATGTGCTTTTTACAAATGACTACATTCCCCATGATGCTTTAATCTGCTTTTTGCTGTGTTATAGGTTTCAGCAGTGTAGTGTAGAGCTCCGCCCTGTTTTGACTGACAGACTAATTGGCCAATCAGTATGCCTATAAACAACTTTAGAACTAAATGCTGTGTTCCGTTCAGTTTTGAATGCGCTAGGGAATGCAACTGAAGCACCAGATCCAAAAGGCATTATATGTGTTTTTGCATATGTATTCTCTGTAGATGAGGAAATACATGCTAAAATACTAAAATAATAACCGGACATATTTTTTCATCAATGGTTTGAAAGGTTTTGAGCATGGAGAGTAACTCTTAAGAGTTGGATCTTGTTAGTGAATCAGCATCAAACACGATAGATACTTTTTGGTCAGTCAAAAACATATAGTGCATGCATTGAAGTCCGGTTCCTGAATAATTGACTCTTTTGAGATATAAAGTTGAAAAAATTGACTGTTTTCGATTGACAAAAAATAACTTATTCAAAAGCTTCACTTATATACATAGCTGATTCACTAAAAAGAACAGACTCTTAAGAGTTAGTGTTCATGACAACGTCTAGTTAAAAAACACATTTTACATGAGTTTTGTCAGTATTTTATAAATATTAATAAATAAAAGATTTCATGTTTTGTTTATTTTTTAATTTTTATTTACTATAGCCTACAAGGTCAGAAAAAAAGAACTGAAAAGTCATTAAAAAGTGCGTAAAAATATTTGTACATTTTATTGTATTTATTCAGCAAATCATTTTATTTGTTTAATGGAATAAGTTTGTGGTTGGAAGCCAGTGATAGAAACATCCCACGTCAAACTTTGGATGAAACGCAGCACTGATCTAGTCCCAGTGCACCCTCAAGCCACTAATTTTAATCTTTCACATCATTCTTCAATCAGGTCAGTGTGCCATAATAATTAACCCTATCCAGACCCACCAGTACTAATGCCTATAAGGGAGCACAGGTTATGATTCAGATTATCTCTTGGTAACCCATGTTCATTTAATTTGAAATAAAGCTCTTCCTATCATATCTAAACTGACGTCATTTTTCAAGGACACTGTCAAAGGGTCAGACAGGGAGGGATGTAGTAGAGATGCATGCAGTTAAATAATGAAGCTTCACAATTTCTCACTCTCATGGCTGTAAATTTAAGATCTTACTGTTCTCTATATATTGTTTTCGAAACTATGTACTTTTTGTTGTTTTTTCTCTTTTCTTTTAAATTTCGAGGAATGCTGCTTGCTTCAAGCTTTCAGCTGGTCAGGCTCTCAAGGGGAAACATGGAAAGGGAAAAGCTTTCTCAGTGTCAGCTCTTTTTAATGCATCTTGGTTCTGCTTTTTATTAAAAAATCCCTCTGATTCAAAGTGTGTGTTTTTATTATTAGTTAAAAATATGTTAAGAGTTTTGTTTTACATTTTTCCCAGTGGAATTACCACACCATATAAATATATATGATTTTTTATATATATGTATGTATGTATGTATATATATATATATATATATATATATATATATATATATATATGGTGTTTCTTTGATGAATAGAAAATATTTATTCAAAATAGAAATATTTTGTAACATTATAAATGTCTCTAATGCCATTTTTGATCAATTTAATGTATCCTTGCTGAATGAAAATATAAACTTATTTAAATATATATATATATGTATATATATATATATATATATATATATATATATATATATATATATATATATATATATATATATATATATATATATATATATATATATATATATATATATCTTACTAAGTAATGGTAGTGTATTTCCAAAATGTAACACTTTAAATTAAAAGTAATCCCGCATAATTGTGTACTGTCCAAAGCTTTAATTTTACTCATTCTGTATTTCTGAAAAAATTCCACAGGAAGCAGATTACAAGGTTGAACCAATGAGTGTTGAATGCAACGTCATTTTAGGAAGAACCTGTTGTAACAAATGCTTCAAAAGCAGACCGTCGTATATCTCCTGTAAACAACTAGACACCTAACTGGTTTTAGGATGGTTGGGTATGCACTTATTCAGGTTTCATACAGTAGAAACACGAGCCATTTATAAAATTCACACATTTTGAATTCAAGTATATCAATACATTTACATAAGTATACATTTACTTCACCCTCAATTACCACAAACAGGCTATTATTTTCTTCTTCTTAAAATTAAAGTAAAAAAAATCTCTCTAAAATGTGTTTTAAATAGTTATGTTTATTATGTTCAGTCATTTTATGTTGTATCCAGCCCAGGTTTTCATGATTAAACACATAGCAGCAGAATAAATGGCTTGTACTGTAGCACTGCAAGTGTTTGCTGTTCGAACAGAGCAAGAGCTCTTATTCTGACTGATATCATTTGTCCTGATCTTAATTATAGACCAAAAGAAGATGTGATTACTAGCCGCGACATTTACTTTCTTACAGGCTCCATGATCTAAATTAATTGTTTTAAGCTGTGAACCTATGTTGGCATTTTTTAGGCTCTTTTATTTATTGAGCCACACAAGTACACACCCACACACACACAGACACACACACACACACTGCTGTTCAAACCTTTTGGATTAGCAAGTTTTTGCATTTATTTGAATGCAATTTTTATTGAAATTTAAAATAACAGTTTTCTATTCTAATATACTTTAAAATACAATTTATTCCTGAGAAACAAAGCTCAATTTTCAGCATTATTATTCTCAGTGTCACATGATCCTTCAGAAATAATTCTAATATGCTGATTTATATTCAAAACAGTTGTGCTTCATATTTTTGGGGGACCTGTGGTACTTTTTTTCATGGATTCATTGATAAATAAAAAGTTAAAAAGAACAGTGTTTATTCAAAATACAAATGTTGTTACAATTTAGACCCACTATTCAAAAGTTTGGGGTCAGTAAATCTTTCTCCTCTTCTTCTTCTTCTTTTCTTCTTCTTCTTCTTCTTCTTCTCTTCTTTTGTGATAAATTAATATTCAGCAAGGATGTAAAATGGATAAAACGTGATGGTTAAGACTTCTATTTTGAATAAATATTTTTATACTTTTATTCATCAAAGAACCAAAAAAATACTGAGCAGCACAACAGTTTAAAAATGGATGATAATAAAGTAATGGCTGATGAAAATTCAGCACTGCGTCACAGAAATAATTATGTTTTAAAGTAGGCTATATTAAAAAGGAAACCAATATTTGTATTTATGTATATATTGTATTTTTGATCAAATAAATATGGCCTTGATGACCATAAGAGACTAGTAAAAAAAAAAAACATAAAAATATCTAATACCCAAACTTTTGAATGACAGTGTATATATAAAAATCTATATTAATGCACCAGTTAATGCACACACAGCAAAATAAAAAAGAAAACATAAACATCGCAATCAGTGTAGATTAATTCGACAATAACTTACTCATATGACTCAGTTGATTTAATAAATCATTCAAAAAGAATCAAGAGAGCCAATCTAAATGATTCCTTCACTGAACAAACTTACTGGATCAGCTTAATTGTCATGGTTGCTAAACTGCAATATTAATGCCAACTAATGTACAGCTTATTAAATTGCCCCAATAGATCTTCATGAACGAGTTTTCCTGATAGGACTGTTTACCTGATATGACATTCAGTACTAAAGTACTGGTCTTGTGCACGACAGGAGCACTTGCTTCCATTTCAGTCAACCTTAACTCTAGTTCTTCAAAAGCTACAGATAATGCAGCAGCTTGTCAATTTTAACACTGCATGCAGCGCTTGAGTTGTCGATATGCACATTTCCTCTCTCAGTGATCTCATTTCGCATTTTCCTGTTTCGCTATTGTAATATTTTAGTTTCTAGTCACTATAATGCACTCCCTGTACTAAAAAAAACAAGATATAATTCCAAAAATACAAACGGTTAAAGGAACTAAAATTAATAGTCTGCCTAGGCATGTTGATCTTTTTCTGCAAAATTGATGAAATGAAAACAGCCAC
Organism: Carassius auratus; assembly: GCF_003368295.1. Taxonomy (NCBI): domain Eukaryota; kingdom Metazoa; phylum Chordata; class Actinopteri; order Cypriniformes; family Cyprinidae; genus Carassius; species Carassius auratus. The sequence continues at coordinate 7,785 of NW_020528947.1, read as the reverse complement.
AATGTAACATTAGTTGGTCATGTAGATAGAGAATATCTATGCAATAACCTGAATTTAGTATCTTCTTACTTTGTTGCAACTCAAAGTTGTTACTGTAGCTGTGGAGGTAGAACTGTGAAGAACTAGTGATTTTGTGTTTATGTATCCAATGTTGTTATTCTTTCTTGACTGCATCAGTAACTTCTCAGCTACTCTTTTAGTTTAAATGGTCATAATAATAATTTTGGTCATAAAGAGGAAAGCTATTGACAGGCGATGAGTGAAACAGCATTTCAGTCAAACCCCCTCTGTCATATTTTAAGTACTAGTTTAAACAGGTTAATGCATTTTGACATGAACAGGCCTTAGAAATGACCACCTCTTATGCACTTGGTTCTGCAAGATATATTTTTATTTGAGAAATAGTACATGTTTGTAGGATAGCCTGTAGATAAAATCAGGGAACTGTAGGCCTTTATTAAGCCTTAATTAGACCTCTAGGACTCTGAAAGCAAGTCTCTTCATGGTACAGGAAAAACACACTGAGAATGAACTTTCATGTTTTGTGATACAATTAAAAATAATATATGTGGTGTTTTGACATGGGCTTTTATAAACAGACCAGCTGGCAGGCTCCCACCATTAAAGAGATGCCATGAGTTTGGAGATAACAGTTGGAGGTCAAGTGGGGGAAGACTGAAAGATAACCATATTACTGCTTACTTGTGAAAAAAATTATATGACAGTGTTACGATGGAGATGTACAGCTGGCATCTCACCTGTATTGTCTTGAACAATATAGTCTAATCTTTGGGATCTGGAACTTCCCGACTTGAGAGATTTTTTTTTTTTTTTTTTTGCCAACCGAGAGGACTTTTTTCTACAATATAGAGAAGTTAAAACTGTAATTTCTATCTAATATGTCACTGATATCATGTAGCATAGTCTTACATGTATCATATGCTTTAATTAAGTTAGTTCCCCCCCCTGGAAATTAAAACAGAATTAAATCTTCTTTCTAATATAATTGATATGTTTGTGTGTAATTGACAACCAATATAATGTTACATAATAATGCATTGCAACGTAAGACAAGTACACTTTGAAAGTTATTGTAACATTTTCTATGTCTTTTATTATTTTAGCCTATTTTACTGCTGTCTCAGCTACAATTACACGAAGAAGCTTTAAAAAGTCCCCTCCGATAATTCCCTTGCATTTTCCAATACAAATTACCAATGGCTATTAAAGGGATTCCTTTGAAGCTTGACAAAAAAACAACAACGGGATAACCTTTGTTACATAATTCTAAAAAAAGTCCACTTGGGAATTGCTCGGATAAAATTAGTAATGGATGCTAAGTTATTTCCTTTTGATAAGACATGATTTAAAATCACATTAGCTGAATAGTTCTGGAGATACAAAACTGATCTGTGAATCATCAGGAATGTACCTTAACATAATTGTTCAAACATACTGACATATACAGGTGCTGGTCATTTAATTAGAAAATCAATTCAAAAAGTTTATTTATTTCACTAATTCCATTCAAAAGGTTAAACTTGTATATATCATTCATTCATTACACACAGATTGATATATTTCAAATGTTCATTTACTCTAATTTTGAATGATTATAACTGACAACTAAGGAAAAACCCAAATCCCAAAATTCAGTATCCTTGAAAATAAGAATATTACTTAAGACCAATACAAAGAAATGATTTTTAGAAATCTTGGCCAACTGAAAAGTCTGAACATGAAAAGTATGAGCATTACGGCACTCAATAATTGGTTGGGGATCCTTTGCCTGAATTACTGCACCAATGTGGCATGGCATGAGTTGATCAGTCTGTGGCACTGCTCAGGTGTTATGAGAAGCCCAGGTTGCTCTGATAGTGGCCTTCAGCTCTTCTACATTGTTGAGTCTGGCATATTACATCTTCCTCTTCACAATAACCAAAGTTTTCTTATGGGGTTAAGGTCAGGCGAGTTGCTGGCCGATTAAGAACAGGGATTCCATGGTCCTTAACCAGTTACTGGAACTTTGGCACTGTGTGCAGGTGCCAGGTCCTGTTGGAAATGAAATCTGCATCTCCATAAAGTGGTCAGCAGCATGAAAACATGAAGTGCTCTAAAACTTTCTGGTATACAGCTGCGTTTGACCTTGGACCTCAGAAAAACAGTGGACTAACACCAGCAGGTGACATGGCACCCCAAACCATCACTGAATGTGGAAAATTAACACTGGACCTCAAGCAACGTGGATTGTGTGCCTCTCTCTTCTCTTCCCTCCAGACTCTGGGACCCTGATTTCCAAAGGAAATGCAAAATTTACTTTCATCAGAGTCTTTATTTGTTTTAGCCCAGGCGAGACGCTTCTGACGCTGTTCTGTTGTTCAAGAGTGGCTTGACACAAGGAATGCGACAGCTGAAACCCATGTCTTGCATACGTCTGTTTGTAGTGGTTCTTGAAGCACTGACTCCAGCTGCAGTCCACTCTTTGTGAATCTCTCCCACATTTTTTAATGGGTTTGTTCCACAATCATCTCCAGGGTGCGGTAATCGCTATTGCTTTAAACCCTTTTTTGTACCACATCTTTCCTTCCCTTTGCCTCTCTATTAATGTGCTTGGACACAGAGCTTCTGTGAACAGCAGCCTCTCTTGCAATGACCTTCTGTGTCTTGCCCTCCTTGTGCAAGGTGTCAATGGTCATCTCTGGACAACTGTCAAGTCAGCAGTCTTCCCCATGATTGTGTAGCCTACACAACTAGACTGAGAGACCATTTAAAGCTTTGCAAGTGTTTTGAGTTAATTAGCTGAATAGAAGTGTGGCACCAGGTGTCTTCAATATTGAACCTTTTCACAATATTCTAATTTTTCTGAGATAAGGGAATTTGGGATTTTCCTTAGTTGTCAGTTATAAACATCAAAATTAAAAGAAATAAACTTTTGAAATATATCAGTATGTGTGTAAAGAATGAATATAATATACATGTTTCACTTTTTGATGGAATTAGTGAAATCATTTGATGATATTCTAATTATATGACCAGCATCTATTATAAATTTGTATATTTGATGTGCTTCATATGTGGTTTTGAAACGAGCTTCATGACATGCACACACAAAGTTGCTGAAGTGTGTCTGCTGAAAACTGTTTCGTTATGATACAATGTAAATGCGTATGAGTCAGAGGGACGTTAAACTCATCTCCGTCCATTCAATGTCCAACAGGTGTGTGAGAGATTGGTTTCTTTTAATTGTCAGCCAAAAAAAATAGTGTTTTCTAGCTGAGGAAGGGGCATTTGAATCTTAAGTGAAACTGGCCATGTGTGTCTAAAAACGAAAATGTCAGAAGTTCACACTATTAATGTTACCGATTACATTTGTCATGCATTCATATCTCTTTCGAAAGAGGATGTGATACTTGATGGGACATTTTTGCCTTCTAAATGTGGTGCCAGCGTGTCTTTAAGGATGTTTATAAAGGCAATAACTTTTAACAATTAGGTTTATGCTAATTAGACAATTTTTTCATTCAGAATCACAATGAGATGCTAATGTCAAAGATACATATGCATGAAATCACATTTTAAATATAAAAGGTATTTATTCTATCAATAAAATATATGGTTGTTGTTGTTGTTATTATTATTATTATTATTATTATTCTAGGCATCACAATGTCTATATATAGCTCATTCTTTCATTCTATTAGTAACAAAATACAATAATAAAGTTGAAGTAAAAAAATATCTAATTCAGGTCAGTAAAAAATAAACAATAACATGCATTTCATATGAACCCTCTTATTTTGGTAAAATAATTAACAATTTGTAGATTCTGTCAACTTTTGACTTCATCTGTATATGTTTATAATATTTGGTTAATTTCTTCTTCCTTTTCATTACCTTATATACATTCAATCACAATTTCTATAAAATGTATTTATTATAACAATAATAAAATATCATTTTATTATGTTGTCCGAACAGACAACACAGCGACCGTGGCATACACCTACCAAAAATGTAGTCTGCGCTCCCGTTGTCCCTGTAGTCCCAACTCCTCCTTTGGAATCGGAAGGTTCCAGGCCTGCTCAACTGTACAGCTGACGAGCTGTCTTGAGCAATGATCCTGGGAGAATGGCGACTCCATCCTCTGATGGTCCATCTGATTTGGAGATTGTTCAGAGCCGCTCAGGTAGACCTGTTTGCTTCTACAGAGACCTCTCACTGCCAGCTGTTCTGACATGCATTTCCCCCAGTGAGTCTTCTCGCGCAGACACTGTGCAAAGTCTGGGAGGAAGAGGAGCAATCTTGCTAGTGGCGTTATATTGGCCCACTCTTATTCAGTTCCCCGAACTAGAGCTCCTCATGACAGCCCCTCTTTGGCCAATTCCTATGAGGAAGGATCTACTGACTCAGAGACAGGGCACTGTTTGGCATCTGCATCCAGACCTTTGGAAACTCCATGTCTGGTCCCTGGATGGGACGCTGAGGTTCTAGGTGACCTACCTCAGGAGGTAGTGAACACCATCACTTCAGCAAGAGCACCGTCTATGAGACATGCTTACGCCTTGAAGTGGAACCCGTTCATCAAGTGATGTATTTTTTTCCCGAGAAGACCCCCGAAGATGCCCTATTGTGGTCGTGCTTTCCTTTTTGCAGCAAGGGTTGGAGCGAAGGCTGTCTCCCTCCACCATCAAAGTCCAGGTTACCACTATTGCTGCATACCATGACCCGGTGAATGGGAAGTCTTTGGGTAAGCATGACCTCATCATCAGGTTCCTTAGAGGGATCAGGAGGTTCAATCGTTACCGGCCCCCTCTATACCCTCTCAGGACCTGACTCTAGTGCTAAAGTCACTACAGCAGGGCCCATTCGAACCTTTGCATTCAGCTGAGCTAAAGTTTCTTTCATTGAAAACTCTGCTCCTGCTTGCACTGGCCTCCATCAACAGGGTAGGGTACCTGCATCCATTTTCAGTCGACAGTTCGTGTTGGCGTGACTAAAGCCCTGACTTTGCTCTGTGCCATCCAAACATTGAGATGCTACGTAGACCGGATACAAAGCTTCAGGACCACAGACCAGGTCTTTGTCTGTTAAAGAGGCTGGCAGAAGGGGAATGCTTTCTCTAAGCAGGGGATGGCATTTGGATGCTTATCAGGCACATGGTGTGCCTTGCCCGTTCAGGTTGCAATCTCACTCAACTAGGAGTGTTGCATCCTCCTGGGCGCTGGCTTGTGGCATCTTGCTGACAGATATTTGTTAGGGCAACCCCTAACACATTAGCTAGGTTCTATAGCTTTCGTGTAGAGCTGGTATCCTCCTGTGTTCTCACCTCAAACGGGAAATGGCACTGTAAGGCCCCGGTTAGTGTTGGCTTGCTTAAACTGCTCCAGAGTGTCGGTACAGTAGACCCTGTTGAGATCCTCCAAATATATTCATCAAAATTCATGATACTTTTGATGATGCTTTTGTGTTTGGAATGTGAGTCTAATGCATCTAATTTCCATCTAGTATAATTTTTTTCAGTACTTCAGTGTTGTTTTGTTTTTTTTGGCCACTGTAGTGAAAGAGGAATTGAAAGCTTTGCTGTTAGGACTGTCCCTCAAACAGCCTTTGCCTAAATATGACTTGTGAAGGTCAGAAGAACGTGTGGGATGACAGCAGATACGGCTGGACTTTCTTTCTGTGTGGGTTGAATTCAACCCAAAATCTCCCTCCTCAAAATCCACCCGTAAAGGGATATTCCCTCAAAGAAGAGTCTCTATAAAGTCTGCCTCCGTGGACAATGAGCCACACAGCAACAAGTCCAGCCTGAGTGCTTTACCTCTAACAGACTTTCTGGACACCCAGCCAATCTAATACAACACACCGACCAACATGTCTGCTTCTCGCTTCGTCATTTTCACCGCAGTGGTGGTGCTTCTGTGCGCAGTTAGCCTCAGTGAAGGTAAGATGGAGGAAAAGATAAATTAACATATTGAAAAACAAGCAGTTTAAAACATTTTTTAAAAATCTGTGCAATGTACAATCTAGTTGTATTCTGTTTTAACAAAAAACTTGTCTCTATATTCTTTAATCTAGGTTTACGTATTGGACCACAAAGGTGCTGTTTTACCTTTTCAACCCGTCCTGTGCCAATCAAAAGAGTGGTTGAGTACAGCATGACAAGCCAGCAGTGCACCAATGAAGCCGTGCTGTAAGTGTCACAACAATATATCTCTGAAAATTTACAGTAGTGTTATTCTTATTATTATTATTAAAACAATTTTTTTTATAAATTTTATATATTTTATATTTTTAATAACCTTGCATTTGTTATATTCATAATAATAATAATTATGTTTAAACTGGTTGGAACTAATTTGACCAGCAGAGCAATTCCTTTGTGTCTGATGGTATTGAATTTCTCTGAACACAGGTTCAAGACTGTGAAGGGTCATTACGTGTGTGCCAACCCCACTGACTCATGGGTAAAGGAGAACATCAAGATCATTGACAGCAGGAACGTCGGAAGCCAAGGGACCTTGTAATCATGTTGACCTGCGTCCTCCAACTTCTGAACCATTTTGGAAGCACTGGACAAGTGTGGAGTCTGAGCAAAACTGAAGAAAAAAAAAAGAAAAGAAAAAAGAATGCAATTATTTTACTCACCGACAAATGCATTGTCTCTAACTGATCAGTATACTGAAGCTAAAGGGTTAAACAGTCCAGAATGTATGTTGTTTAAGTTGTTTATCTATTTGACTTATGTCATTTGTCTCAGTAATGTATTTCTAAAAAGAGTGTTTTGCACTGAAAGATAAAGTATTGCAGATTATCAGCCTATAGCTCAAAGAATCTAGTTTATATAAGAACAATAAATTAATCGGAATATTTTTTTGACGTGTAGTTTAAGACAACCTAATTATGATAGTGATCTGTTTATGTAAGTGTTTGCTAATGTAACCTCCTCACAATAAAGACACTTTTGGATAAAGACACTTTTTGTTGTATTTCGCATTATTCACACTGTTCACACTTACAGAGGTGCTCAGGTTTCAAGATTTATGTACATTTGAAAACCGTTAACATTTGTATATTTGCATACAACAAGCTGACCGTGCATCCTGCTTAAACTTTATCTGTGGAAATATTGTCACAGGTGTCCCATGGTTGTTATATATTAAAGGTCCCGTTTTTCGTGCTTTTTTGAAGCTTTGATTGTGTTTACAGTGTGCAATATAATATGTGTTCATGTTTCACACGTAAAAAAACAGTATTTTTCACATGATTCACCTATCTGCATACACTGTCTGTAAACATCTGTACACAGCTGTTATCACTGTCATAAAAACGGGCTTCTAACTTCCTTGTTCTATAAAGTCCCTCCTTCAGAAATACGTGACGAGTTGTGATTGTGCCAGCGGTTCCTGTGTTGTGATTCGACAGCAGCTGAGAGCAGCCGGCCCTCCTGCAAACGTGATTGGACTAGTTTTTGAGAAGCATGTGGGCAGGAGCATGTGCTGGAGATGTACTTATAATCACAGGAGCGTTTTTGACGAGATGCACATGAAATTCGCATTTGATTTTTTTGCACTAGTTAACAAAGCTAAACAGCGTTGCCCCTTTGTGTAATAAGTTACAGAAACTGTTAAACACACCAACTTAAATAATAAAATACACTTACTGGTTGTGGTCCATAAACAACTCCTTCTCCGGACAAAGAGGGAACTGCTCCATCTTTCAGGAATAATCTTGGTGCGAATCCGGCATTAAACTGATTGAGACTGAGGAAGCTCGCTGTCCTCAGCA
>NW_020528946.1:0-60131 GCF_003368295.1 Carassius auratus | reverse complement strand
CACCTATTCATTGAACTCACAATATGTTCATGCATAATCTATGTGCACATCTATTTTTGTCCTATTTAGAGACACAAAACACTGATATTTATAACGATAATTTATTATTATTATTATTATTATTATTATTATTTCAACTCACAGACACAAAGGACAGCATGTGTGCTTGTATTTAACAGTGTTAGACAGTGAAAACCCTGGTGATTATATGATCATTTCAGGACATGAAAAGTTGCATTCAGGACACACACACACACAGAACGAGAGAGAGAGAGAAAGAGAGAGAGTGCTCAGATTAAATTCTTCCACTTAAAGTAGACATGTTCACATTTATTAAGGATCGCTTCTTATACAGTAAATACAGTATTCATATTCAAGTGTTATATCTGAATTGTTTTTGAACCGTGAATCATGTGCTCAGATGAATGTATACAAGGACAAATCAGTCTGAAGATTAAATAAAGGCCACTTATGACATAAGATCACAAGAAAAGTCTAGAAATTCTTGGTTTGAAGCATGTATCTGAGTATGTATGGATGTTTTGTGTTCATTATGAAATTATTATGTAATGAAATCCACTCTTGAGTCAGCTTCTGTGAATGTTTTGGGAGATTTACAGCATCATTATGCTCTGGTTTAAAAAAAAAGTGCTAACATCCATCTGTATGTGTTGAAGCACTATAATGTTCTACTATAATTTAATTTATATTATGCCTTCTTTAAGTGGCTGCCTATAAAGCTATCTTTCTGTCTACAAGAACAACAGAAAAATAGGTACAACAAATTTAAAATGAGAACCAACTGCTGGAGAAATTGGGACTTTAGACAGAAAGATGGATGAACTTGAGTGAAGAGGTGAGAAGAATGAATTGAACTACAGTTATGAGCCGGCAGAGCGGAGGAGCGAAACATGAAGAGGAATGAGTTGAGCCGAACTATGGAATGTGAAACTACAGGTTGCAGATCAAACAAAGGTAAACTTCAAAGAAGGTCATTCAAAATGTTAAGCTTGATCCGATTGTGTTAAACTGTTCTCATATGTTGATCCCCTTCGAAAAGTAGTCATCTTAAGGCCCCCTTGGAAGTTTGCTGAGGCCCCCTATGGGCCTGGTTCCCTGGCTGTTAGTGCTGATGATTGTTTTTCTATTATTACCAAAATTTGCATTATAGTCTGTGATGGCTGATATTTTTAAATGAGTATTTAGAGGTGCAAACTACAGAAACCACGACTCCAATAGATCTTACAAAAGAGTTTTTGTTTAGCATGTGGATTTACGGTTGGAGGTTCTGTAGGGTGAGGAAGATGACATGATGAAGTCATAGAGACCATCTGCATCTGAGATGGCCCTGGCACTCCACCACGATGACAGCTTCTTCCTGTAGTGTCGCCGCAACAGCGCCTCGCACTCCCCTTCCTGAAGCCTCTCCAGGGCCAGCCCTCCCAAATTCTTGCTTACATGCTCATATACATATCAGACTCTCCAGACCACGAGCATCTAAACATATTTCGACAACAAATCAATTAAGTGATGGACCTTAAATACTTGAAACTAGCATTACAAATTTTCATTTTCAATGTCACATAAAATACATATATACTTTGCTGCTGTTTTTTTTTTTCTGCATATGTGTCTTTATCATTGCATAAAAAAGGACCATTTACAGATTTGCGATTCCTTGTGATTCCTATATCTTATAATTTCATGCACTTATAATTTCATGCACTGTGCAGAAGAGTGGTGATTTGGAACCTGTCTTCAGGGTCGGGTTTATTGTACTGCATCATTTTGCAGTGCAGGCAGATTGAACCTCGGCTGGATGTCACGCCTCAAAGCACTGGAGCCAGGTTCAGTGCTGCCTCCTCTTCCCCTGGCTTGGCTGAGCAAAACGTGGGCACAGGGGCACCTTCACTCCCTGGTGTGTCCTATATGGTCTGAACAGGCTGTGTTAGGATATTATCATTTGTGTGGTCACTGGCAACGTGATTTCTGTTAATAAGGAGAAAAGATCTGCTTGACTAGTAAGAGAAAGAGGAAGGTGGAATTGGTGTGAAAAACTGAAAACAGAAAACCACATGCAGGTGTGTACTATACTGCATGGTATTATTAAAACAGCATATAGGCGTAGTATATTATAAAGCTGTTTGATTGGTTGATGTTTACTGACCCTTTTTTGATGTGTACACCTTTCCACCAGTAGGTGGCAACAAGTAACTGCTTTTAAGATTAAGTCATTGAATTAGCCACTCAACTTATTATTTATTTATTTATTTTTCAAAACACTGTTTAGAAATAAAACAAGTGACTTGGTGCATTACAATTGCATGCTCTCTGAGTATGTTTCTTTTGAATATGTACTTACACTGGAAACTTTAAAAAAGTATGTTCTATAGTTTGAATGTGTTCACAGCATTACATTTACATTACAACCGTTCTGTCTGTACAGGGAGAGATCCCGTCGCAGCACGTGTTTGGTAACACGGTTAATTACTGCTCTTGCACCAGTCAAAAAATAACATTAATTCTCATTGCTCTGCTGGTGTTCCTAAACCCAAAGCTGATTTTGGTCTGTACAGGATTGATTGTTGCTTGTGCTTATGCACAGTACAGATGGGTTGAGCCTCCTTTACAAGCATCAAGAGAGCCACTGCCAGCCGTGGGCATCTGTTAACTTTGTAGTCAGAAAGCAATGAGAGAGAGAGAACGAGAGACTGCCCATACATCTCCATTTGTGTTAATGCTTTAATCTGCCCCTCTGTCACTTATTGTGCCATTATTGTGTCAATATATAATTTTGTCCCTTTCTTCCATCTCTCTTATTTTCTTGACTTCACCATCTCAACCTTCATCATCCTCTCTTTAGAATTACCTTATTCCTTCCTTTTCATTCATTCACTTTTCATCTGAAAAGACATTTAATTTTTAATTTAATATCTAATTAAATTTGTTGACTTGAGCTTAAACTATTTTGTTATTTTTACAAACTTTAAAGGAATGAACAAAGTTCAGCCAATAAAGAAAATGTACTTAAGTTTGTTTCTTCATGGGAACAGAATAAGATAAATGTAGCATTGCATCATTTGCTCACCAAAGAAAATGGGTGCCGTCATAATGAATTCAAACAGCTGATAAAAACAAGATTTCCACACAAGTCCAGTTAATCAATTAACATCTTGTTAAGTAAAACAAATCCATCATTACAACATTTTAATTTTTTCTTTCTAATATGAATCCATAATAACATTTCATAACAAAGTCCATTCTAATCTTGCATTAACTGTGTCTCTGCTGTGTAATCACTCTTGTAAATACTCAGGCTTCCACAGAATATGGCTGTCATATAAAACCCCTAACCTCTAATCTAAAAAAATTACTAATTCAAAGACCTTGGCAATAAAAAAGATTATTATACGAAATAGCACCAATTTAAACTTGAATAAGCTTGGAACATTTGTAGGAAATTATGTTGTTCAGTTACCTTGAATATAATCAAAGGTAAAATCGAAATGAATCACATCAATTAGTTTTGTATTAATAAAAATGATGGTGTAGTCACTTTAAAGATGAATCTATGTGAGCCATATACTGTTGTGTTATGATTGGTGTTGCCAAGATTAACAACAGCTTCACCAATGTTGCAGTCATTTTGTTAAGCTGCAAAGATGTTATTTCCTGACTACAGTCTATAGCTGTCATATGATTTATTATTAGGGCATTGCAAATTATGTTTATGCTATAACATTTTATATTTAAATGTATAATAGACAAAATTAATACATATTCAAATTAACATGAAAAGTAAAATACTAATATTTAATAGACAGAACTAAAAGCGCACAGAAACATTTAACCTACTTAAAAGGCAGCTATGATGCATAAGTATGTTTATTTCTTTTGACAAGCATTACATCTGTGTTTCGTGAGCACAGCTAGAGACCCACAGAGACGATGAAAACACTGTCAATTCCTCGTGTAATTTATGACAGGCTCTAACCACTAGGAGGCACTTCACACATACTTGTCAGACGATTATCAAAGCTTTGTTGCCAACAGACAGAGACGATGTGATTTGTACAGATGATCCTTGCCAAAAACATTAATATTATAACATTTAACATTTAACAATGCAAGGCCATACCCTATACCTAAATACATGTACATGTATATATATATATATATATATATATATATATATATATATATATATATATTTATACACACACACACGCGTGCACACACACACGCACACAGACAGACAGACAGGTAGATAGATAGATAGATAGATAGATAGATAGATAGATAGATAGATAGATAGATAGATAGATAGATAGATAGATAGATAGATAGATAGATAGATAGATAGATAGATAGATAGATAGATTCCCTCAGTGAAAAAGTTTGTTCTATTTGTTTGGAACTATTCTGAATTTATGTTTTTATCAGACTCTCATTCTGACGGCACCCATTCACTGCAGATGATCCACTGGGGCAAGTGATGTAATGCTAAATCTCCCCCGAATCTGCTCCCATGAAAAAACTACATCTTGACCGGCCTCCTGGGGTGGATACATTTTCAACTAATTTTCAATTTGGCTGAACTATTCTTTTGAAGACCCCATGAAATCCAGTTTTGTCATTACAAGTCCATGTCTGTTGTCCTTTCATGAAGATTGAGACAAATAAAGAATTGCCATACTATGGTATGAAAAAATGCAGCCTTTGCATAAGAAGTATTTGCTGCAGGTTTTGGTTTAACTCTATTAGAATCAGAAACTAGCCTGTCAAGATTTCTTATGCCTGCAGCTTTAAATGAAACAAGAAAGAAAGCACCTAGAGTGCCAATCAATGCATCACAACAAGTCATTTCAGTAGCTTGTAGTAAAACTTCAGGCTTTTTACAACACTGATCAAAGTGCAAACCAATTAAGTCTGTGTAGTTAAACACTGCCATGTGGTTTTGTTTGTGTGAGGCCATCAGACACTTCCTTTAGTTAATGTGTCACACTGGAGCACCGATGAAATGAGACAGATGGTGCGAGAAAGTTAAAGGTGTGCGCAGTTGGGTGAGAAGGTTGGGGGGGGGGGGTCTCACTGTAATCTGAGAAAGTGAACGAGTGAACTCTGGATCTCTCAGCAGGCGTCGCCCTAAAGTCTGCTTCAGCTTTGTCACCTGAGTTACCACACAGGTCTGGTTGGTAACCGTGGTGATGGTGAATAATTGAGAGGGTAAGGCCGGACGAACTCTGCAGCGTTTCAGGAAGAGAGAGAGTGAGAGAAAGGACCTTACCGAAGACATTTAGTCTAATAAATTATACTCACATTTGCGAACAAACACTCTCGGTCATGAAGGGAGAAGTGGATGAAGATGATGGGACGTTTACAAACATCTCACTAGCTGATGATTCAGGTAAGACTTGCCTTGTCTTGTCCTAAAGCTGATCTGAAATCAGTTCTCTTTGTTCGGGAAACTGGGAAATGTACATGAATAGAAGCACACAGGTGCACATTATGCACTCTCATTGTGGTAGAGTATATTAACACCAAACCTTGGATTCAATCTTTCAGTCAACCTGTTTTCTGTCAGTGAGCACAGGTTTTGTATTTGTTGACATTTTTGCTCATAGGCCTTACTGATCTGAGCTTATGCACCTCTGTTGTTGTGTGGGAAACAAAGCTGTATTTGTGGTAAGAATTTGGCAGTGTTCGCTCAAAAAACTCAAAAGCTCAGATCAATAAAGCTTTAGATCAATCCATTTAAAAAAACAAAACAAAAAAAAAACAATGCAAAGCCTGTGCTAACTGAAAGAAAACAAGTTGACCAAAAATTGAATCCAATATTTGGTAATAATATAATATAAATATAAGCTCATAAACAATCGTTTTAGGCCGGAATTTTTGAGGTGGGAAAAATTCCCTCCCAAAAAGTACAAAATTATATATAAAATAATAATAATAATAATAATAATAATAATAAAAATCTTTGGGAAATAGTTTTTTGACTACCCTTAATGATAAATGTCAGTAAGTTTTTGTCCAATGCAGTAACATCAACAGTATGTCTGAAAAAAAAGAAAAAAGAAAGAAAGAAAAGAAAACCTGCTCTGGATACAAAAAATAAATCAGTATCTCAGTGATACTGATGTAACACTGCCCACTTCATATTGTCTTTAAAACTATGTACTACCAAAATTTATATTAATAATTTGATACAATAAATTTATTGTTTACTGTACTTACATTTAAAAAAGAATAACACATGTAATAACATAAATATACATTTATGTAGTTGAATTGCATGGTTGACCATGGCCAAGCATTAAATCTAACCATACCACCAAACCTGCCCAAATCTTACCCTACCCCACCTCAACAGCCACAAATACAACATGAACTCAATAAGTGCATATACCCAATTACTACTACTACTATTATTATTATTTAGTTTATTAAATTAAATTAAATAAAAATTTAAATTATGCATTTAGCAGACACTTTTATCCAAAGCGACTTACAGTGCATTCAGGCTATCAATTTTTACATATAATATCATATCATGTGTTCCCGGGGAATCGAACCCCCAACTTAAATACATAAAGACAATTAATATTAAGTACTAGAATGTTTACTTTCATTTTTTAAATGATGCATTAAGTATATTCTTTGAGCAGTAGGATATAAGTTAAATAAAATAAATAAATATATTTATGCATTTAGCAAACGATGTTATCCAAAGCGACTTACAGTGCTTTCAGGCTAATTTTTTTTTTTAGGTTCTAGCAATAACTTAAGTATCTACATACTTTAGTGTTGTGCAGCATGTGGTTTTCTTGTCCAAATACAGGAATGAATAAAGAGGCACTGTGTCAACACATGTCAGAAACCTCCATAAGAGGCAGTAGGTGTGTGCTTGTGTACAGACGAGCTCACACATACAGTAATCATGTGTGTATAGCTACTGCCAGAGCAGTCAGTAAGTAGAACAAAGGCTGCATATTTCAGATGACTCATGTCTACTCTGAGCGGTCATTTTTAAAGGGATAGTTCACCTAAAAATGAAGGATCGGTCATCATTTACTCATCCTGATGTAGTTTCCAAACCTTTATGACCTTAGTTTCTTGTGAGGAACACAAACGATGTTGTTGAGTACAGACTGGAGCTGGTTGTTGCACTTTTTACTAGAAATAAAAGCATTTGATTATTACAACCATTATTAAGCAGAAACAGCACATATAACATATGGTGACCTTTAGTGACAACATGCCCCAATAGCTGGACGTGTTGTCAAATTAAATGGGGTAAGATGCCATTAATCCACCTATTATAAACCACAAAATGTAAATATTAAAAACTTATGTGAAAGCAGATGACATAAAAACTATTAAAGCCTTGTTTTTGGCACCCAAGTATTGTGACCGATGCATTGCTTACACTTAAAACACGTGATATCTTTCCCCGTCCTGACATTTATGAAAAATACCCTAGTCAAGAACACAATTCATCAAAATCTTTCATCATTATGTAGTTGATTCCTAATATTATAATGTCTGGCTGCTTGGTTTTATTGTGTTTTAATTGGGCAGATTTTACCAGACTTATTTATGATTAGTATTAGAATGATTCTATGAGGTTATGTGACAACAAAGTAGCATACTATCATATTAATGTTTTTAAATAATTTCAAAATAATAATACTAATAATTCTAATGAGGAGAAATGTTTATTATGTTGCATACTGCATTGTTTTTCATATAATATTCTTTAAAAACAGAAGGCAGTTATGAGCTTTGTCTCCATCTGTCGGTGCTTTTTTTTTTGGTAGTGAGTGCAATGCGAGAGAGAAACAGAGAAGCGATGAGGTAACGGATTGCCTGCATCATTACCTTGACATCAGCTTTGGAGGCTTGATAATAAATAATACGGGGCCAATTTAGTATTTTATCAGGTAAGTTAGGACTGTGTGACTCTATCAGTGTGTTTACTTAAGTTCTTATCACATTCCATCATGTTTATTTCCTGTCGGCGTTCATTTATTATTATTATTATTCTTTTTATTTTTTAGTTTATTAGCTGCTGATTATTTAACTGAGTTTTGTTATCGGGGCCTGTTTCTAACATGTCTTTTATCACCCAGGCTGCTGTAGCGGCCTGTAAAGCGTAAGAACCAATGGAGACTGATGATGATTGGACGTAGCATGTATTGAAACTTCATAAAAATAAGTTAAAATATCACGTGTTGAGTACTAATAGCAATATAATTACGTTTTAAGCATGTAATTTAAATGATAGCGATCTTATCTGTCTGTGAACTATATTTCTTTATGTCAGGCGATGGTTTGTTGTTAGCCAATAGCTAACTTAACCGTATCTTTTTATGCCCTGGGCTGGGACCTTGAAACGGTAACGTTATTTGTGTGGTACTCCCAACGACTGCCATGAAATTACTTTTGTACATTTTCAAAGTCATAACTAATTGTTTATATTATAAGCATATTTTATATCACGCTGATAATAGCCTATCTCTCACTCACAGCTGACGGACAACCGACAGTCCTACGCTTCAGACCAGAGGACCAGGATAACACCATGAACTGTGAGATTGATGGTAAATATCACCCACAGGTTGTGATAATATGTTTTATCATGTAGTTAAAATGCGTATTGTTAAAATGAAAGTTGATTTGGCGCAATTTCAGATGTTATATGTGCGTTTTCAGGAGAAATGGAGAATCAAGTCGAGCAAGAGGACAAGAGGAGACTCATAAACCAAGTGTTGGAGCTACAGCACACACTTGAAGGTTTGAAAGTCTTTGAGTGTACATTGTAATATAAAACTGTTGTCTTAGTGGTTAGCTGTTGCTGTTTTGTAACTGAATAGACACCCATCATGTTTCTGTTTTTCCTCAAACCATTCTACTCTGATCCGCTCAGGCTCTCTAAATGGCTGCTGGAAAAAGCTAAGTGATGCACTCTAATGTGTTGTGTCTGTTTCCATTAGATCTCTCTGCGCGTGTGGATGCGGTGAAAGAGGAGAACCTTAAGCTCAAATCGGAGAACCAGGTTCTCGGGCAGTACATCGAGAACCTCATGTCTGCCTCCAGCGTGTTTCAGACCACCGACACCAAAAGCAAACGGAAATAACGTGTGGTCACGTCTACTTTATCCATCATCTCCTCTTTCCAGCATTCAAACTACTAGCTTATTCATATAAGCTGCTATTTTGTATTTATTTTGTTGTACAATGTACTGATGCATCTCTCAGTATGGTATGGGTAAAACTTGAATGGACTGAGCTGCTGTCTTTCCTTGTCAGCTAACTGTGTTACGAAATATAACAGGATGCCTGATGCAGTTTGTGGTCAGATAAGTACAGAGCTGGTGTAATACCACTCCTGTATAATTCATTTAGCAGGTACATAATCAATCTCAGACCCTCTCATTGACTTTACAACCTTTTTAAATACTAGACAGCTGAAGTCAGGTTCTTTAAAAAATAATTTATGCTGAATTTAAGGTTTTTTTTGGGTTTCAACTGCTAAAATTTGCAGTGTACAGCAAGATTGAACACAGATCTGTTCTCTTGAATGTGCATGATATCACATAACTAAAGTGCATGATGTAAAAGGCTAAAGATGGATACCCTAAATTAGTCCTCCCTCACCTGGCATGTGATTTTTCTAATTTAACCCAAGGTTACTGCCAATTATCTTAATGCCAGTTGCTCAGCTGGTGCAGAAAGTATGCAATTTCTGTAATTTCCTGACCCACTGGTTAAAACAAAGTACCTCCTCATATGTTCCATTATTTGACTCACCAAACCATTTACTTGCTTTCATATTTGGATTTATCTTAAAAGGTATGACTAGTGCACAAACCAAACATCTGTTCGAGTAGGATCAATTGATTGAAACTGGCTACCAGTGTAAACTGCAGCATTGTGTTGGAGAGTTTGCTCTTCCTGGCCGTTTCCTTTTGTTTGAGGGACTTAAAATGGATGAAATGAAATGAATGGATTTGAGCTTTTACTGCTTTCAAAGACCAGTCTGGTTGAGACTGCTGAGTGATATTGATCTGATTGCTCCAAAGTGTCTGCTTGGGCGGCATTTAGGAGGACAGATGCTCTGCTCTTTGCTCAGTTTGCTGATGTGAAATTTCACTTACTATGAATTAATGATATGACACAGAAGCATCTACCACAACACTATATACTCAATCTTATTTTACTTTTGTAAAAAATTCATTTGTGTAATGTATGTTTGCAAGGTCCCAATGTAAAGTACTGCCTGTTCTAAAAGTGTACATTTCATTTTGTTACAATTATGCCTTTAATAAAATACTTTGCCTTCGCACAAACCAGGGTTCCTGGCGAAGTCATGTCAAAGGTGCACAAATTTATAGTAAATATTTATTTCCAAGAGCAATGAACAGTTTGCAAACATGTAAACAAAAGGTTGTTCTTGTAAGGCTGAACAAAACCTAAAAAAAGCAGAGAAACAAAACTGTTCAGCAGCTGAAAAACAACCTGTCTGCTTCATACATGGTGGTCAGTGTGTTTTCAGTGTGCTTGTGTCTGGGTCTGCTGTTAGAGAGTACGAGTGATGATGCTGAGCTGAGATCAGCTCTGACTGTGTGTAACGACTCTCTTCCATGCCAAAAAAGCAATACTGATTTGCATTCCTAGCGCTTTACTGACCTAGATGTTTGAAGGCGGCTCCTGGTTTGACGGAGCTCTTCTCCAGAGCCTGCTAACAGTGGTAATGACAGTAGAATGCAAGATTAAAAAGTCTTATTTCTAAACTCAACTGCATCATTTTTCAAACAAGATACAAACGATAAATATGATCAGAGCGAATTGATCATAACTTAAAAACTCACAAGAAACTCAGCTCTTTTTTTTTTTGTTGAATAACTTAAACAAGAAATGTTGAGGCAATCATAAACTAGTTTGTCATTCTAAAATATCCATTGTACATTTCCCTTCACAGTATTCAAACTTACTAGTTTGGAAACACTGGCCCGGTACTACTTGAATAGTAATCTATAAAGAAAAAGAAATGGGAAAAACTTGGAGCTAAATCTCAGCAGGTCTGACTTGTGTATCTAAATCCCAACGGTAACTGATAGGAACTAAGTGGAAGACTGAAAGAGGGGATGCGAGGTTCAGTAGGATGAAGAATGACCTCTTCAGGAGAGCGGCTAAGTTTGCTGTTTTTTCGCATGCTGAAGGGCATATTGCCGAAAGCATGCAGCAAAAAGAGGCAAAGGAACGAGAGAAGGGAGGAAGAAAAATGGACAAAATGTGGATTTTCAGTCCTTCCGTACTCTTCTCTTTCTCACAGCTTTAGGTTCTTCTCCTGTGCTCTGAATTCCTTCATCGGCGTCCTTCATCTGCAAAGACCCAAAACTGTCAGTCAAATAACAATCAGTGGATTGAGATAATCAGTGCAAACCGAAATCTCAGTCTAGCAAAACATGGCACAATCACAGAGTTTCTTTAAAATAAAATCAAACACCGTGACTTATTCATAATATTTCTAGCAGGTTATTTCCAACTGTGTTAGTACTGATTTCTATGGAAGCCCGTTTCGGCCACTATATGAAAAAAAAAAAAAAGATAACTGCAATTGTTTTTAATCTCATGATTCTGCTGCAATTTTGACTTTTTCTCAGAATTGTGAGATAAAATTTCAGAATTGTCGAATGTAAAGTCACAATTGTGAGATATTATAATTCAGAGATGATGCAAGAAAATGTGTTTTTTTACCCCAACTCTGGACTTTATAACTTGCGACTGCGAGTTTATATCTCACAATTCAGAGAAAAAAAGTCAGACTTGTCAGTTTGTATCTCACAATTGTGACTACATTTCTCATAATTGCAAGTTTATATCTCACCATTCTGATTATTTTCCCCTCAGAAATGTGAGATAAAAACTCAAAATTGCGTGATAAAGTTAATATAAAATATTAAAGTATGAAGAACATTTTAAAAGACCCTTTTTATTACTAAAATTTAATTGGATCATTAAAAGGTTATCTAGAAAAATAAAAAACAGAATTTGGGAAAATGAAACAAAAACAACAACAAAAAAAAACTAATAAATGATAAATAAAACTACTCTAAATACTCTGAAAACAAACCATGCTTTAATTAAAACAAATGATTTAAGTCTGTCAATATTGGTGCAACGCTGCAGTTTCATATTGCTGTAGTAATTGGGGAAAGAGATTTGAAGTGTTTACACTCTTGGATGCAAAATATATGAAAATACTTTAGTCAGAATTATTGAGTTCACTTTCTAATCTGCTCCATCTCTTCGACATACATGTGTGCGCTGACACTTATTCACTGAAGTCTGTGACGTTAAAACAGACTCACTTGCCGTCAGGATAATTCTTTATGCAAAATGGAAAAACTTGCCCAATTTTATAATCATAAGATGTATGTCATGAGCAGAATAAAACAAATCTAAAACATTCAACAGCACACATATCTGAGAATAGGAAGCACGTCTCGTATTTAGGGAAACTTTTCCAACAGTTAATTCGCGGTCCTTTATTATTTTTCCAGAAGTGTCTGGGATCACAGCACCATCCAAAGGAGGATGAGTATAAATCCTGCATTGATGTACGTGTTACATTTCACTACTGCATAAATATTGCGTGTTGGCGGCCTCTACTCACACCTTTGCATTGAATCTGTATGTAATCTACTTGCACGAATAAAAATATTTGTGTTTTAAGCCAGTGCAAACTTGCTTACTTCATCCTCTGAGGGTGTTTCATTTGGCTTACTGGCCTCTTCCTCTTCTTCCTCCTCTTCTGTATCTCCACCATCTTTTCCAATGTTGTTGTCCATCCCGTCCCCTTTCTCTTTTCCTGAAAAAGGAGTCCGAAAATTAAGTATATCAGCTACACTTAAAGGTACTTATAACAGCAAAAATGGATACATAATTTTACAAACCAGTAGCTTCAGTATCTTCCTCTGCTTTTGCTTCATCTTCATCTTTTCCTTTCTCCTCCTCGTCATCCTCCTCCTCTTCTTCTTCTGCTACCTCCTCTGGTTCGGCTTTGGGCTCATCGATTTTCTTGTACACATAGTCATCATCCGACTTCTGCAATACACATATAAGTGTGTGAGCTGAGAATATTCAAGAGGCAGTTGGCCTAAAGGACAGAAACGTGCACCATCCTGTTCATTTCTGGTGACAGACCTGTAGAACGCTTCAGGGCAGGCCGCTGATTGCCTGTTGCTATGCTACCAATGATAAATACACATTAAGAGGATTTTGGACTTGCAAGCTAAGCCTAAACACCCTAATCTTTAGCAATACATCAAATGGGGTTAGCATGGTAAACCAGATTTATCAACTGTGTTATGCTCAGAAAATAGCTAGATGTAATGAGGTCTGTTTAAGTGGATCGCATCACACAGCAAACACACAACAAAGACTGCATTTGAGCCAGGATTCTCAGAATAACCAACACTTGAGATTGAGTATGACAATCATGGCCACATATAGAGGTCCAAAAACCCAACCCCAGCTTTTGTTTTTAATTAATGCTAAATGCTAACCACGTCCTATAAACACACTTTTCCAAAGTCACATGTTTTACTCCATTCTAGTTTAGGTCTGAGGATGACAAGTGAATTTACAGAAAGGCTATCAGGAAAATGTAACATTCAAGTTCATTAAATTCATGTTTTACAATCTCTGGATTTTACTGTTAGTCATTTAAAACGTCTAACATAACACAGGTGTCACACATACAGTGTTTACTAACTTCTAATCTCACATTTTGACCAAAGCATCATGTTAGGATTTACACTTGGTTTCTGTAAAAGGTAGCGGTAATGCTCGTCTCCAAGCACTGATATACTGCCCTGCGCTGTACAATATCTTTGCAGCACCAAAGCACAGCTATTATTAGGCAATTATTTCTGGACCTCTGGGACCTCAATGATGGGTACAGCCATGAACACACCACCTCTTTTCTAAAGCCTTCAAATCTTGGATGCTGATTGGTTGAAACAGCATTTCAGCCCTAAAATACCTTGCTTTAAAAAAACTGGATTGAATTTCCAGTTCACGAAATAGCAGTCCGTGCCAGACAGCAAATGAAGCGAAAGGAGACAAAATCAAACCAAAACATAAAGGTTTTAGGAAGGCTTCGGTTTTCTTTAAACATGTCGTACTAGCTTCAAATGTGTCCTAGCACATTGTGGTGCAGTTTTACTGCAGTTCCTCAGGATGAATCAAGTGTGGTCCTCATTTGTAAGTAGCTTTGAATAAAAGAGTCTGTTTAACAAATACATGTCAAATGTAAATGCAGTGCAAATGTGTACAGTTAATTGTGCATGTGTGTAGGCAGAGTGTTTGTTTTAATCTGCTTCTCTTTTGGTTATTCGGGAAAGAATCTTTCTGTTGTGATGAAAGCAGATTATGTAATGAATTATTACGCTGTACCCACACATCTATATGATTCACAGCCTAAATATAGCTGTAAATCAGGCCTGCTATATCAAGTGTTTTATTTTGCATTCAATGGGATCTCCTCTGTGGGGTCAGGACATACCTTTGGCCAGCAGAAGAGCACAGCCAATCCAATAGGCAAACCAATGGTGAGGATGTAAACCACCCACAGCCAGGGCCTATCTTCCGCAGCCAGTGCCAACTGACTCAACACTCCAGG
This sequence comes from Carassius auratus, assembly GCF_003368295.1. Classification (NCBI taxonomy): domain Eukaryota; kingdom Metazoa; phylum Chordata; class Actinopteri; order Cypriniformes; family Cyprinidae; genus Carassius; species Carassius auratus. The sequence goes on along the minus strand of NW_020528946.1, from coordinate 45,440 downwards.
CTAAGATAGAAAGAAAAAGTCTGAGTATCTCAACCAAACCAAAGCCCAGTGAGCAATGACGCCCAGAGCAAAACATGGGGGCGAGAGGCAGAGGTGTACCTCATTAGCACTAGCCACCAGTTTTTTGAGTCCCCAGCTGTCTGCAGCCCAGCGGTCCGCCACTTCCTTCTCCGAGGTAATAATGAAATTGTCGAAGTAAATGTCAGAGGTCATAGACCACAGCTCCAGACCCACAGCACTGAATGACTCCATCCTAAATGGGTGCAGATCCTCAAAGTAGTCAGGGTTTGCAATCTTCCGTGGACTCCACACACCCTGTAAACAAAGATGTTGAATAGAAATATCTTTTTGTGCTTCTTAAAGATCTTTAGTCATTGTATCCAACTCATTAATTAACATTTTGGCTAAAACAGTTGCAGGCTTAGTGTGACATTTGCTTGTCCTGAATAAAACATGGGCACTTCTGCAGCATTTCTAGACTCCAGATGTTAATACCTGGTAGTTTGGGTTGTCTATGAGAGGAGCTTTCCATTTGCCCTTATACTGAGGATTGTTGATCATGGGCGGCTTCCATTCACCACAGCCAGGAGCGGCTGAACATGCTGGATTTGCCACCTGAGGAGCCTCCCATTCTCCATCCATTTCTTCATCCCTGAGAGAAAGGGGGATGAAGAGAATATTACTGACAAGTTGCTAGAAAAGCATGAAATAAAGCTCAAATAAAAGCACAGGGTATTATACAGATGACTGTCTAGCAATACTATCAGATAAAAGGGGCTAGACTGAGGCGTATAATATAATTCATGGCATAATTGCATAATAATAATGTACTGTACTGTACTTGGCGTTGTACAAAATTTGCAGCACCAAAGATAACTGACTTTCTCATTTGAGCTGCCTCAGGGGATTTCTCTGTTCACACAGGCCGAGCATGAATTCCAGCATTACGCTTCTATTTAAACTGTGAGAGTGTGTAGCTATATCATATTTGACTTTGGGGAAGTCGTGGCCTAATGGTTAGAGAGTCGGACTCCCAATTGAAAGGTTGTGAGTTCGAGTCTCGGGTCGGCAGGAATTGTGGGTGGGGGAGTGCATGTACAGTTCTCTCTCCACCTTCAATACCACGACTTAAGTGCCCTTGAGCAAGGCACCGAACCCCCAACTGCTCCCCGGGCGCCGCAGCATAAATGGCTGCCCACTGCTCCGGGTGTGTGTTCACTGCTCTGTGTGTGTGCACTTCGGATGGGTTAGCAGAGCACAGATTCTGAGTATGGGTCACCATACTTGGCTGAATGTCACGTCACTTTCGAAAATATGATAAATGCAATGTAACTTCTAACTGAATGTGAAAAGACCAAAATCATCACAGGAGCAGTTTTCAGCATTTCATGCAAACAATTAGGAATGAATGTGTGCACACACTGTAAAAGTTCATATTGTTAATGTTGTGAAAATTCACCACTAGACAAAGAAATGAGTAAAACTCAAAGTTTCCATCCTCAGGGCTACACTAGGACATGCTAAACGTGGCTTTGACTCAAGTGTGTTAATAGGTTATGGTTAGAACAGTCATTTTGCCTATTAAAATAATGTAAAAAAATGCAAGTAGTACAAATGTATTACTTTACAATACATTTTATTTTATAACTTTCTTTATTTGTCTTTTTATTAATTCTCTTCTTTTTCTGTTTTTAACAACAAAAAAAGCCCCCTTTTTATGTTATTGCCTGGTCTTTGTTCAAAAAGGGTTATTTCACATAAAAATGAAAATTCTGTTATGCCCTTATTCCATTCCCACACCAAATTTCTCATGACCGTCTGTTTATTTTCTTCACTGATAAAAATACAAAAAGACCAGCAAAATGCCCTGGAAATCAGGAAAATGTTGCCCCTTAATGAAAAAGTTAATTTCTTTCACTGTTGTATTCTGACCACTGCACTGAATATAAAAAAGCTTTGGGGGTCAGCTGTCCTAAATCTAAAACCTACCAAAGCAAAATCCCAAAGATTAGATAGATAGATTATTGATAGATAGATGCATAGATTATGATTTTGTGAATATTTTGAAATTATATTCTTATGAATATTTAAAGTGGCAAATAAATTGATTCTCATTAGAAGCTCATTGTTGTGCAGTGCCACAAGCCTCTTATTTCTCACCAGTCATCAGGCTTTTCTGCAGTGGGGTCAGACACAAACTCTGGCTCATCATCCAACCAACCATCAGGCTTCACTGCATCAGGATCAGGCACCTTAGCTGGGGCATCCTCATCCCTAGATAGATCAAGAAAAAATGGGTCTTGACATAGCACTGCTGCTATTTTTTAAGGATAATAAAGGACTTCATAAATTTACATGGTTCCTTACTTATACAAATGCCATGTCTGTCACTATGACAATGAAATGAAATACATACCCGTGAAGGTAATAGTTACAACAAAATACTGTTTTATGCAACTAAACAATAAAAATGATTATTTTTATTGCATTCTTTGCATTTTGACCCATTGATATATCTCACCAGTCTTCAGGTTTGACTGCTTCTGGGTCAGGGATTTTGGCTCTCTCATCCCAGTCCTCCGGCTTGGAGTCTTTGGGATCGTCAGTCTCTTTTGGAGGGTTCACAGGCGGAATGACATCTGTCAACAGACTTCCCCTGCTAACACTGGACTGATCGAGAAACATCTCGTAGCTATTGTCTGGATTTAAAACTGAGAAAAGGAGAAGAGATTACACATTTTTATGGAACAATTCAATTAAAAAATGATTGCATGCAGGCAAGACTGCTTTGTTAAACAAAACAATGGCTTTACAATAATGTCTAATTTAACCACCAGTTATTTCAATTGATTCATTTGATTATCCATTATAACATTTCTTATATCTATATAATGTAATGTACAGTAATGTAATGAGTTCCCACATGCTTCAATTATAGTACACAAGTAATGTACACACCAAGTGTATAGAGGTGAGTCTTTTTATCGGTGTAGATCTTCTTCAGATCGACGTCTGGTCGTTTGGCATGTTTTTCTTCCACATCTCCATTAAGAGGGTTTTTGTGTCTGAAGATGAAGTGCAGTTTGTAGTCCTCTCCGCATTTATCTGGCCCAAACATGATGCTGTATGGTGTCCGATCATGAAACTGCTCCTGTGAGTCAAAAAATATACACATCAACATCACTTATTTCCTTTACAAAAGCAATTGTATATTATAATCGCTGTTCTATTTCAATTTCTATCAAATCTGTTTACTTTGAATTTTATGTTATGTTTTTACAAACTTGTTCTGATCATATAAAGCAGTCAATGAAGATACCAGGTCTATATCTTCGGAATATGACAACAGCTTGATGTAAGCACCTCCACAGTCAATTCCATTTTGAAAGTTGACCTCATACCTGCATAGATTGGTTTTTGTTAGAATGCACAAGCTTTATTTTTCAAATATCACAGAAAGTGCATCTAAGTAGCCCACTTACTGGACTATAAGAGGCTTGTCCATAAAAACAAAGGGTTTGTTAAGCAGGGCAGCGATGGCATGGTGCTTAGCACGAGATTTCAGAACCAAGCCAAAATCCCCAGGCACCTTGTTTTCCTTCAGGGCCTCAACCTCCCATTTACCTACAGGCATGAAAAACATACAGAATACAATGGTTTTAGTTTGTTCTTTAAAGGATAACAGTTTTTAGAAGAAGGGTTTAATGATAAAATACATTTTTAGTATTATTTAAAATCAGACAATCATAAAGCAACACTCAATAATCACAAAATTCTAAATCAAGCTGGAAAACTAACCGTCATATTTTGCAATATCTTCATCGGCATCCTCTTTCATTGTTTTAGACACCTGCCAGCTGCGGAAAATAATAAAACGTGAAAAAGCTAACACATAATTAAGTAATAAGAAAAAAGAAACCATGCAGTGTAAATAGAATATATATTTAAAATAAATATTGTGATCGTTAAGTCATCACTGACTGGACAACAATCTGAGGAGTGCTATAAATATTCAATATACAATCAGCTATTGAACAGTTTTGTGGTCAGTTTAGCAGCTGTATTAAAAAAGAAAAGAAAAAAGGGGATAATCTGCTAAATGTGACTGTTGTCAATATTTCGAAGTACAGTTCAATAAAGGTGATCTCAAAGCAAACATGAATGGATTACAAGAATAATTTGTGTGATGGAAATCTGATAAGATTGACAAACCTGCTCAAAGACTCATCATCGAATGTTGCAGTGAAGTACACGTCTCCTGTTGGAACTGGGGTCTTGTACGTTACCTATTCGTGCCAAATAATGCATATTTACAGATGACATGAATAGCTCATAACTCAAGCCATTTAGTATGAACACTGATCATGGATAACTCTACTGACACATATTTTGCTCTTATGAGGAGCAGTGTGCATTACAACAAATATGTATTGTTTGGAATGAGTGTTGACTTACCTCAAAAGACACATGGGCGTCCACCTCGGTGCTTTCTCCACTGTCTGTCTCCACGTCCACATCTCCATCTTCCACTTGAGCCTCCTCTTCGTCATCCAGCTCTTCTTTCTGAGCCCATGTCACCATGGAGATGGAGAGCAACAAGAGACACGTCCAGCCCCACCGCAACTTCATCTACCAAAAAAGAGAGAGACAGAGAGAGATCTATCTATATATCTATCTATACATACATATATATATATATATATATATATATATATATATATATATATATATATATATTCATTTTATATTCTTCTTTGAGGCAGAACGTCTTATCTTATGACACGTTGACCCCGATATTGATTGACACATCTGCCATCAGAAGAGAATATTATTGTATACTATTTCTATTTTTACCGCGAAACGTAATGCTTTTTTTTTTTTTTTTTTTTAAATATTCACAGTTGAACGTTATACCAGCAGAAAAAAAGCGAGTGTTAACAGGTAACGCTACTTTTAATTACAATTACTTCCAGGTAATTTTGGGTTTCTTAAAATAGATATACATTTAGTTTCTTTACAAATATTAATTTACAATATTTATAAAAATAGACATTATAATAACGCCTTCTGGCTTGCTGCGGTACGTTCCCCGTTAACTGGGTGATGACGATGGTGATGAAGAAGATGATCAGGGCTGTCTGCATGTTCAACGTTTATAGTGTTTAGCAAAAAGAAAAGAAAGAAAAAAAGAAAGAAAATGTCTTCGTTCACTCACCTCCTCCAGCTGAATGAATATATGGTCAATCTGTCGGTTAAGTGTAGCTTAAGCGGATGAGTTCGTCATGCAGTGTTTCGGCGCGAAGAGTCCGCTATGAATGAGCGAGAGTGTCATCGGGGTTTACGCTAGGATGGAAACAGCGACGGCTACTAGGCATGCGCACATCAATATAGCGTAATGTTTGTCACTGTACAACAATAATTATAATTGTTTATTATTGCAATGGGTAGGTGCTCAACCCGGTGGGCAACCTTTTGTTCGGGCTGAACCTGTTTTAATACAGTCTATGGGCTGAACGCAGCACTGTTATCAGAAGCGCAGGACGCAACTGACAACCGCCCCCTCTGCGATAAAAAAACACTTCCGTGACACATGTAAATAAAAGTCCCATTTATTTATACAAATATTTATTTGCTACTGCATTGTATGATAAAATCCGCATTTACACCTCAAGCCCAAATAAATTTCATTAATTTATCTAGTAATTTGCTGAATTCGGAACCGCATACTAACGGTACTGTCTATATATATTCTCTATTATAAATCAGTGACTAGTACGGTGTTCCAAAACTGCAGCTCTATGATAAAATCCACTTCCGCATAACCCATCAAAATAAAGGTCCCATTAATTTATACAACCTTTTGTTTTTATAAACCTTTTACACACTGACAATTGATCCTCTGACCACTGTAATTAAAAACGTTGAACGTTTTCCCACAAAATAAAAACCGCTTATGCATCTCGTTTAAAAAATGTGTTACACCAATTTTTATAAGCACTTCATTCAGCATACTCCTTTTAATTAATATGTTATACATTTATATGCATGCATCAATATATATATATATATATATATATATATATATATATATATATATGACAATATGTAGAATGTAGACTATTTCCGCGATTTCTGTAACGTTAGCAGGAAAGGAAACGATACTGGATTCAAATGAAATTTCATATAGAAGAAAATAAATAGGCTGTATACATTACACTGTTCTGCAATTAACCTTTTAATATTACTGGTAAATTTTCATATACAAAACATGAAGCATTTTATTTTAAGAATGATTTTATACAAAACAGCACTGTTTTTAAATATATTTTTTAAATATATATTGTTAAACAGCGAAATACACATTTGCTTTATTTTATTATAATCTAGCACCTTGTTATTTTTTCAAATCTTTGATTTCATATAATTTAAAACATTTTTGTCTGCATTTTTCAATTGTTGATGTTTACTGTCTATGATGTTTATATTATTAGCTGTAAACTGTTTGACCTGTTAATGGTGCGCCCCCTGCTGTCAGTGACGAGCAGCGGAGCAGCTTGACCCGGAGGAGAAGCGCCGCTTCGGCCATTTTGGGCTCAAAGGGGGCTTTTCTGTCACCACGTGAGGGCTGGGTTAGTTAGTCCGACACGGGCACTAAATCGAGCCGAGCGAGGACTCAGAGAACAAGGTGCTAAAAACCGGGGAAGACGCTGCCTTACACAGCCGCACTCATTTCACATGTGCTGATAGAGAGAGAGAGTGTAAAGGATGCCGACAGTAACACTGCCTCCCAAAGAAAACGCTCTGTTCAAGAGGATTCTGGTGAGTGCTAATACTTCAGTGCAACAACTTCCACCTACCCAATAAAGCCTGCGGGCGACAGTCATGAGTGTGATTGAGAGCTGTTAAAATGCTCGCTTAAAAGCTGTTAATGCAGCACTTTTTAGCACGTGCAAAACTAAACGATCAAGAGTCGCTTTCTGTCAAATGGAGGTTAGCTTTTAGCTGCTAGCTGTCAGTCTGTTGTTGTAGCTTACACACATACAAAAAGCTGTTGGAAAGAGACTGCCAGTGGTTGAATAAATGCATGCGAGACTTATAGTCTTTGTTTATTTGATTGTTATGAGGCATTAGCCCTAACTTACATTTATATGGTCGAGCTGCTTTGTTTTGAGGCTGAATGTTGCATGTCAGTTGCTGGAAGCAGTCTCTGGCCTGTTCACCCCGCAAATCACTTTTAAATACCCTGTGAATATTTCTATAACAATGACGGTTTTTGTCGAGAAGAGTTTTAGTTCGTTTGAGAAGAGAGGAAGAGATGAGCATGTGTTTCTGGCGAAAGAAGGAAACCCTGGAAGTTTAGTGATGCTCAACTTAAGAGCTAAAAACACTCGACTAGTTTGTTCACAGCTAATTCACTGGCAAGTCGTGCTTTCTTTTCACTATATGTAATAATTTAAACTGCTGACTTCTTCAAGGGATTTATATGTTGTAAATATATTAGATTTGGATGTGGGCACTAATTTGAGATGGGCATAAGTTGCTAGAGTGCATGAGAGCTGACACTGACAGCATGATGGACTATCAAACCACAAACTCAGCCAAAACTTTCAGCGCTTGCATACTCCTTTTTAAAATAAAAAGCATCTCTGTTTTGCATATAGCTGAGTGTTTTTGCTTTTGGCTATTCATAACCAAAACCAGTGACTTTAAATTGCTAAATTAGTGGAACTGATATGTGTGTTTTAGCTGAAAAAAGCTAAAAATTGTCATGCATTAGTAATGATTGTAGTGTTTGTGTTGTGGTTTTGATATAATAAGCTTTGCATATGCAATGTTGAACTGCACTTATAACAAGGCAAGTCTACAAAAACTTTTGCCTGTCTGTTGATATGATGCACAAAAGTTTTAAAGAGTCTTTTATTCATAATCATTCTTAGTTCATTTGTCTAAAATGCAAATGCAAAACTGCAGAATTTTAACACAGAAGTAGTGTTTTTTTTATCATGTAAATTTCTTTATACTATATCTGATGGTTTATGCTCATTTAGTACATATGATGTATTGATAATCACAATGTAATCATGAATCCACTGAAAGATTTAGCTGAAGTTTAAAGTTATGACCAATAGTGGTAGACAGACATATTGCCAATCCCGATATTTGGCTTGTTTCAAATGTTGGCACCGGCATTCATTGTTCTATTGTACTAAGCCACTAACACGGTTGTTAGGATCAGATATCGTATCATATTGTTAGAATCTGTTTGGGCTGTTGTTCTAATAGTTTCCAAAGCCTCTGTTTTTAAGTTTGTGGTATATAAGATCGCCTGAATTTTGATCTGAATCAAAATTCTTTAAAGACAATTCATGTCACTTGGTGGCTGTCTTTGAAAAGCCTCTCATGCATGCATGTGCAACTCCAATCTCTTTGAATGGGGAAACATCAAATTCTCCAAAACAGTTTACTAAGCTTATGGTTAAATTTAAATTTTGAAGTCACCAAAGAAATCTGACAAATGTGTCATGAATGTTGTAACTTTTGCTCAAATAGCATTATAAAAAGCTAATTTTTCAGGCTAGATCAGCCAGTGCGTATGCACACGTCTCAGCTGCAGTGTCGTGCTGACTTTACTGATTAGCGATTGGCTCTTTCATTCAGAAGGCGGGGCTTCTTGCAATTGAGCGGCCATATTGAGTGTTGCATTTTTCCCCATTCAAAACTATACAAGTGCCACATCTTGGGTATTCTATAATCTTTGTCTGGAGTCAGTGATTCAGTAGTGCTGTACTGAATGTGGAAGAGCAGATTCCAGATTTGCTGACAGAATGAGGTGATGTTCGTGATCTCACCACCTGCTGGCTGAGCAGAGGACTGTGTAATAAAGAGGAAACAGAAGCTGCTCCAAATAGAACTGCTCAGAGTAAATTACCATCATTTACAGAGTTTGCAGGGGACAATGTGAGCATGTGTGTGTTTCGGCACACACTCACACAAGTTTAGCCTGCCATGGATTGTCTTTAGAAAGCACTAACCATAAGAAAAGATGGATCTGCATGTGCAGTTTTATTTAGGAGAACCTTAAGTAAAAATAATACATTTACTATAAAAATAATGAGGTTCATCTTAAAAAAAAAAAGCATTTTCATCGGTAGAGGATTGTATCAATTGCTTTTATCTTTATTTGTCAAACTGAATATGCCTTAGGTTGCACCTATCCAAACTTTTTTTTAGATGGTTTGCAGACATACCTTATTTTTTCCTTTAAATTGTACATTTCGTCAGTTTAAACATTTGATGTTTTCTTCTTTTGATATGTTCTATTGTGAAAATATTATGGGTTTATGAGATTTGCAAATCATTGCATTCTGTTTTTACATTTTACACAGCGTCCCACATGTAACGCAGCATATTTTAAAGAGGTCATATGAGGCGATTTTAAGTTTTGCTTTCTCTTTGGAGTGTTACAAGCTGTTGGTGCATTGATAAGATCCCTTAAGCTGCAATGACTAAAGTCTTGATCCCAAAGATATATTCTTTATCAAAGTTAATTATATCCACAACCTCCTAAAGGGGCTCGTTCTAACACCCCCCCCCCCATCACCACCACACACGCACACGTCTACATCACTGTGTTGGAAGATTTACATTACAACGCCTAAATGTTTCAGCAAAGAAAGGAGTGACTTTTATTCTCACTGTAGTATTGTTGCTGCTGCTGCCATGTCTTGGAGATGCTGCGTGTTTTGTTATGAAAGCGAAACTGCTTTGTTTGGCCTTCCAAAAGAGGACACGGCTAGAAATCAGTGGTTTACTTGTTTCCAACACTGTTCCAGAACAGTTCAAACCAAATGTTTGTGTTTGCGCAACGCATTTAATGGAGGACAATGCCAGCTGCTCTGACTCACAAACTGTATATTTGTTTTCAGCCACAAATGATTCAAATGCGAGTTCTGAGGAGTGTAGTGTATCACCTGTTGTTTGTGGTTTCTCCGTTCACAAACACAGACAAATGGTTTTATGTTTAAGTGCCGCGATTCGCAATGCAAGGCATAAAAAGACAATATACTGTATTTTCATATATAGGGCGCACCGGATTATAAGGCGCATAGAATAGAAGATATCGCAGTCAAACGTTTGACTGGGTTTGCGCTATACATCCACTAGATGGAGCTGTGCTAAAGGGAATGTTAACATCTTGACAGATTATAAGGCGCAATGTCGTTTTTTGAGAATTAAAGGCTTTTAAGTGCACCTTATAGTGCGAAAAATATGGTAAGTCATTATAATCCATAATTATGTCCCCAATGGATGCAACAAATGCCTCGTTTGCAATGGGTTTTATTGGTTTTGCCTCGTCACGCTGGGACACGGCATCACAATATGTAAAGGGGTGTAACATTTCCGTCACACACTTGAGGTAATCAGCCAATCACAATGCACTGGATAGCTGGTCAGTCATAGCTCACCCCCCTTCTCGGAAACATGAGCTTTGTAGAAATTAACATGTTTCAGAAAGGTGGGGCATAGAGGAGCAACAATGTACAGTATGTAGAAAATGTTGTTTTTTGAACGGTAAACCACATAAACACAATGCATTACACCAAATACACAATATAATGTTATTTTTTAGTGATGTCATATAACCCCTTTAACAGTAACAATACTGGCCAATATTTTTGTTTTTTTTCCCTCAAACTTTTCTTTTTTGGTTGTTTTCTATTAATGTTTTTTTCTCTCATATGTACTCAGAGATGCTATGAACACAAGCAGTACAGAAATGGACTGAAATTCTGCAAACAGATTCTCTCCAATCCCAAGTTCTCCGAACATGGAGGTAAGAACCCTGACTGGAAGTGTTCATGACGTACAACTACTCACATTTCATTTTAATGTGAATAACAAGAACAACAATTTAAATGAATTAATATATTCTAAGTAGGCCTGGGCGATATTTATATAGATACTTATCGACAGTACTCCTTCATCGATAACAATATAAATGTTTTTCGCAATGCCGCACCATATTAGGCATGTGCTATGATGAGTGACACAGACAGCACACACAAACATGAATGTGAGTACTGTGCCTGCCTGTGATGAGTAGATTGTTAATAAAATAAATATTACTTGAATAAAAAAAAAAAAATGCATTTGAATGCAAAAATGGTACAGCCAAATGTTGGGTGTGTGCATCAGGGAGCGTCATCAGTGGCGAGCGACCGCTGCACTCACGTGTCACATAAGAGATGTATAGAATGCCATGCAAAGTTAAAAGTTTAAACCTGGAGGTTTATTCCTTTTTACTACGTCTCATATGTTTTCAAATGCAATCTGTGTGATTGGCGATTTGGCTCTTTTTTTTATGTATGCAAAGCATAAATACATGATGCTGTTTTGTTCGTAATTGTTAATGCAATTTACAAAATTATGTTTGATATTTTTATATATAAAAATCAAATATAATTAAATTTTATTTTTATAAAAAAAATTGTATTTTTTTATTATATTTTTCATATAATTTTTTGATTTAAATATAAATATATATTATATATATATTACTTATTTAATCTGCATATAACGAATAAGAAAGGAGATATTTATATGAAATAAATGAATCTCAATGATTTGGGTAAATTAAAAACACAGTGGTTTAATTTAAACAGTTTTTCTATTGTGCTCTGTTTTAAAAGAAGTTTATAAAAATTTCAATAATTATCGATACCGAAATCATGTTGAACATTATAACGTTGATAAATTGTTTAGCTATATCGCCCAGCCCTAATTCTAAGCAATTTTCACTCTCATATGTTCATATCCATTGACAACTGTTAGGAAAATTAGTGACTGGGTAGAATGACCAGATATAAAAATAGCTGAATATCAGTTTGATATGTTAACTCTACATAAAGACATTCATATTAATATTGTTTTAGACTATAGTGATGTTATCAAGGTTACTAAAAATTATGTTGTCTTTAACATAAAACGTTCCTGTGTGAAATGTGCAGGCGTTTTTTTACATAGTGCATGATAATTTACAAAGGGTTAATGGGTAAGAAGTTAACAGATATGATCTTTGCAGAGACACTGGCGATGAAAGGCCTGACCCTTAACTGCCTGGGGAAGAAAGAAGAAGCCTATGAACTTGTCCGCAGAGGTCTCAGAAATGACCTGAAGAGCCACGTCTGTATCCTTGGATATAAAGACTGACACACACGTTTGAAATTTAGACACGGTAGTATGATAATGATCCCTGTGTTGGAGTAGTTGGAATGAGTTTATTTCCTCATGTTCACAGCAGCAGAATTAACACTTGAGTATTTGTCTCGATTTGATGCCTGTCGCTGCGGGTGGGGGGTGATGGACCCCTGCCAAGATTCCTGCCCTGTGTCTGACTATGATGTGCAGTGACACCATGAACTGTTTAGAGAGCCAAACACACAGTGCAGTGTTTCCTCGCTGCCAGACAAATGCTTCACATCCTAGAGGTTCGGGTTTCACAGAGAAAAATACCATGTACTAAATTACTTCATTCTTTTATTCGGTTGTTCCTTCATGAGACACCCTTACCACAGTTTTTGAAATGCTTATGTTTATTTAAATTTAATTGAAAATGCTCCTCTTCGTGTTTAAGTGTGGGTAGACTGAAGACAGACTGAAGTCAGCTTCGTAACAAATATTTTCTTATTTTATTAATGTGGATGGCCTTGATGGAAATAAGCTGTAGTTCTCTGTAGTGTCTCTGTGAAGTTCCCCTGCTCTCCTTAATGTGACATTTTCAGGCTGGCACGTGTATGGTTTACTCCAGAGGTCTGACAAGAAGTATGACGAGGCTATTAAGTGCTACAGAAATGCACTGAAATGGGACAAAGACAACTTGCAGATCCTTCGAGATCTCTCCCTCCTGCAGATCCAGATGAGAGACCTGGAGGGTTACAGGGTGAGTATGTGTAGGTGTTTGAGTTTCATTTTATTTTACAATTCACAATTAATTTTACATTTGATTAACTGATACAATTTCTTTAGTATTTCTGCACCCGAATACTAATTGTAGACCTATCTGAAAATCTTAAATCAGTGTTTTATTTGTATACTTTTTCTGCTGTATTTATTTGGTCTTATTTTATTATTGAGCAATATTTTTTATTAAGAGCAAATTAATTTCAAAGTTTAAATCAAAATTTCTTGAGTCGTGTGAATCGGCGCATAATTATAGAAATTTTAACAACATAAATACACTCACCTAAAGGATTATTAGGAACACCTGTTCAATTTTCTCATTAATGTAATCTAATTAATTATCTAATCAACCAATCAAAGGCAGTTGCTTCGAGACTTAGGTCTCTGCAGAGCAAAAGTGGGCGTTTATCACCATGTGGGTGTTTTCAAACTGCTGGGTGTTTCTGAATCATGCAATCTAAATGATCCCCCTTACCCAACCCCACCCCTAAACCTAACGTCACTATTACATCAACCAATCAGGTATCATGGTGTAAAAACACCTTGATCTAGTAACTCCCATTACTTTCCTGCAGAGACCTATACTTGGTTGCTTCAATGCATTAAGGGGTGTGGTCCTGGTCAAGACAATCTCCTGATCTCCAAACTGAATGTCAGAATGGGAAAGAAAGAGGATTCAAGCAATTTTGAGCGTGGCATGGTTGTTGGTGCCAGATGGCTGGTCTGAGTATTTCACAATCTGCTCAGTTACTTGGGTTTTCATGCACAACCATTTCTAGGGTTTACAAAGAATGGTGTGAAAAGGGAAAAACATCCAGTATGCGGCAGTCCTGTGGGTAAAAATGCCTTGTTGATGCTAGAGGTCAGAGGAGAATGGGCGACTGATTCAAGCTGATAGAAGAGCAACTTTGACTGAAATAACCACTCGTTACAACCGAGGTATGCAGCAAAGCATTTGTGAAGCCACAACACGCACAACCTTGAGGCGGATGGGCTGCAACAGCAGAAGACCCCACCGGGTACCACTCATCTCCACTACAAATCGGAAAAAGAGGCTACAATTTGCATGAGCTCACCAAAATTGGACAGTTGAAGACTGGAAAAATGTTGCCTGGTCTAGGGCTGCACGATATTGGGAAAAAATTACATTGCGATATTTTATTTTTCTGCGATATATATTGCGATATGAAATCTAATTTTTTCTTACAAACAAAAATGGGGTGAGCACACTTACATTCTCATTTTAAATGATTTAAACATCGCCACCATCATGTCAGTTGATTAATATGCGGGAGGGAGAGTGCAAGACAGCGGTCGTGTTGTTTTGAAGACATTGAGTGTGCGGCCGGGACTCGCTCGCTCTCTCTCTCTCTTGCGCGCGCTCTTTCTCTCAGGCCGGTGACAAGTGCAATATTTTAAAATCGATAATTATTTATTTATTTTTTAAATTACATTTATATCTGAATATAGACTTTCAAACATCTAAGTGTCATGAATTAATATGTATCTGTGTACAAAATGACATATAAACATATTTTCCTATTCCATTTTGCCTGGAAAATAGGCGTCGGTTCTATTTCTAGCATGCACGCGTTTTCCGCGCGACCCGAGCCGCGCCCGAGACGCGCGTCTCACGCAGGCAGTCTGCAAGCTCTAACCTGTTAACATGGGAGCCGAATTAAAAATGGACACGCCACGCAGCTGAGACGCTTGCGCCACGCATCTAGTGTGTCGCCGGCCGCGCGCTCTCTGGCCCATACAGTTAATAAATAACAGATCAACTACGACAGCCTACATCGCACATCCTGCGATGTGACTATTGTGGATTCGTACGTCGCGATATCGATGCTTAAACAACACATCGTGCAGCCCTAGCCTGGTCTGATGAGTCTCGTTTTCTGTTGAGACATTCAGATGGTAGAGTCAGAATTTGTCGTAAACAGAATGAGAACATGGATCCATCATGCCTTGTTACCACTGTGCAGGCTGCTGGTGGTGGTGTAATGGTGTGGGGGATGTTTTCTTGCCACACTTTAGGCCCCGAAGTGCCAATTGGGCATCGTTTAAATGCCACGGCCTACCTGAGCATTGTTTTTGACCATGTCCATTCCTTTATGACCACCATGTACCCATCCTCTGATGGCTACTTCCAGCAGGATAATGCACCATGTCACAAAGCTCGAATCATTTCAAATATGTTTCTTGAACATGACAATGAGTTCACTGTACTAAAATGGCCCCCACAGTCACCAGATCTCAACCCAATAGAGCATCTTTGGGATGTGGTTGAACAGGAGCTTTGTGTCCTGGATGTGTATCCCACAAATCTCCATCAACTGCAAGATGCTATCCTATCAATATGGGCCAACATTTCTAAAGAATGCTTTCAGCACCTTGTTGAATCAATGCCACGTAGAATTAAGGCAGTTCTGAAGGTGAAAAGAGGTCAAACACCATATTAGTATGGTGTTCCTAATAATCCTTTAGGTGAATGTACTTTAAGTAAGAAAATGGGTCTAAAAATGTTTCTTGAGGAAGAAATCATCATTTAATGATATCTGAAGGATCATGAGACACTGAAATAATGGCTTCTAAAAATTTGGATTTGCCATTACAGAAATAAAATACATTTAAAAATATAGAACATGGAAACCTGTTGTTGTAAATTTTTATAATATTTCACTGTTTTACTGTGTTTTCAAATAAATGCAGCCTTGGTGAGAAGATATTTATTGACCTCAAACAGTTGATCTGTAGTGTAAATTGTTTATTGTAGAATATGCCCTTTTAATATGCTCTTTTGAATGTAAAATATATTTAAATAAGTTACTATTAATGTAATTAATAGACTCCTATTATTGCCCAATGTTGAGGTGAAACACTTAGGATGCATGTGTATGTTGAGCCAAATACAGCAGCAATGACTCAGCAATGTCCATTTACTGTCTCTTGAGCCTGCTTCTCTCTCCTCCTCTCTTTTGTCTTTATTTCTTTGTCTTTTGTGGTATGATAAAGTGGGTGTTTAATGTTTCATACCCTCAGGCTACTCTGATACCTACTTTTACCACTGAAATGAAAGCCTTTCATATGTGGGCTTTGTGCAATATGGATCCACTGTTGTTTTCTGTAGTTTAAGATGGTACTTTGTTACATTGTTTTGAAAGGGATCGAATATCACCTCTGCATTCAGCAAGAACCTAAACATTTTAAAAGCTTTTAAATGCTTGAACCTTGTAGAAACCAAACCACAGAGAAATCCCTTGTTCTGACTGTATTGACTCTCTTGTAGGAGACCCGATATCAGCTGCTGCAGTTGCGGCCAGCGCAGCGAGCGTCATGGATTGGCTACGCCATTGCATATCACCTCTTAGAGGACTATGAGATGGCTGCCAAAATCATTGAGGAGTTTAGAAAAACACAACAGGTAAATGCACACATGACAAGATACAGCAAGATTCAAGTTCTTAATGCTGTAGGTTTGTCACAATACCCAAAAGTTAGTTGTTTATGCCGGTACCAATGAAAACAAGATTTAAACTCCCAATTTTTTGAAAGGGAAAACAAGTGTTACAAAATGGGTTATGAAAGATCTTATAAAAAAAATGTTTATAAATGTTTATAAATGTTTTTTCAGTTGAGTTTTCATTTTAATTAGCTTTTTGAAATGCAATTGGTTTTAGTTTTTTTTTTTTTTTTTGTCAAATAAAAGAATGTTTAACTTGAATGCTCATGCAAGTTGTTGTTTTTACTAATATCAAGGACAGACTTTTATCTTATTGTGTTTTGTTTATTAAATAGGAAACTGGAGATTTGTTAGCAAAGTGGAGGGGAATTTTACACTCAAATCTGCATTGTATCGAACCACAAACGCTGTTCTCAGAGCATGTAAAAATATCCCATTTAGTATTAAAGTACCTGTTCTTTTTACATGCCTGTTAGCTTGGAATATATGAGGTCAGAGGTAACAGAAGTGGCAAATTTGGTATTGTGAATACGTCAACCTGCCACTCCAGGTCAATGGGCAACACAATGGCATGTGTTTGTTGTGGCGTCCAAGATAAGAAGCTTACTTCCTCTCATTGGTTTCTAGCACAAAGGGAAACTACAAGTTGGAAGGCTAAATAAAAGATTCCTAACTCTAACATAGTGGAATTAGTTTACGCAGTAAATCCTTTCTGTATATGATTTTGATGATGTTTGTGAATGTTTGATCTTTCAGACGTCCCCTGACAAGGTGGATTATGAGTACAGTGAGCTGCTGTTGTATCAGAATCAGGTCTTGAGGGAGGCGGGACTCTTCAGAGAAGCTCTGGAGCATCTCACCACCTACGAGAAACAGATCTGTGATAAACTGGCAGTGGAAGAAACCAAAGGTACATCAGTGCACCTCTGATTTTCCTTTTTTTTTCTGCTTTTATACTATTTTGTCCATTATGCAGTTTTTCCTATTCACATTTTGCTTGTCTAGCAGATTGACTTCCTGTTTGTGGTGCACTATGGAACACTCTCTCTCTTTATTTTCTCTCCTCGTGTTGTGGATGTGTAGGGGAGCTGCTGTTGAATCTGGAACGGTTTGAGGAGGCAGCAGATGTGTACAGAAGACTACAGGAGAGAAATCCTGAAAATTGGTCTTATTACCATGGCCTGGAAAAAGCCTTCAAGCCTGGTACACATGAACAATTGTTTGTCTGCATATTTGTTTAATCTTATACACACCTTATTAAGAGTTTAACAAAACATAGCAATTCTGGTGTTTTCTTCAGCAAATGCAGAAGAGAAGCTGAAGATCTATGAGGAGGCCTGGGAGAAATACCCTAAAGGCCTCGTACCTCGCAGATTACCTCTCAGCTTCCTGTCTGGTAGGCAGTTCTCCCTCTGGTCTAATACATCAGCTTCTTCTGCAAGTTCTGTGGATGTTGAGTGACATGGTTTCTGGATTGTTTAGGAGATAAGTTTCGGGAGTGTCTGGATGGATATTTACGAATGAACTTCAGTAAGGGCTGTCCTCCTGTCTTCACCACACTCCGATCTCTCTATCAGGACAAAGAGAAGGTGAGGACAGAATCTAATCACACAGGACATGCCAACTACGGTTTACATCCAGATGAGTTTTTCACATTTTGTTTTAATTGCAGGTCTCAATAATTGAAGAATTAGTTGTTGGTTTTGATACGTCATTACGGAGCTGTCGAATGTTCAGCCCAAATGGTATGTTGTTGTTTTTTTTGTTTTTAATTTAAAGTATTGGGTTAGGGTTAGATAGACCAATCAAATTTTTTAATATAAAATAAAATGTCAATCTGCATTATAAGTTGCAGAGCACAAAACTCTCTCTAGTGCAAAAATACTGTATTGAAATATTGTTGTAACTATGTGAACACCCAAATTTATGTGAAAAAAAAGTTAAAGGGTTAGTTTACCCAAGAATTAAATTTCTGTTATTAACCACTCATCCTCATGTCATTCCAAACCTATAAGACCTTCGTTCATCTTCAGAACACAAATTACGATATTTGTGATGAAATCCGAGAGCTTTCTGACCCTCCATAGACAGCAACACAACTGACACGTTCAAGGCCCAGAAAGGTAGTAAGAACATCGTAAAAATAGTCCATGTGACATCAGTGCTTCAACTGTAATTTTATAAAGCTGCGAGAATACTTTTGTGTGCAAAGAAAACAAAAAAAGACTTTATTCATCAATTTATTCTCTTTAAGTCGGAATTCGACGTGTATTCAAGACAGTACCATGATGCCAGAATGCAGGTTCCTGCGTCAGCAGCGCCATACGCATGTGTCATGGTACTCTTGTGAATGCACGGTGGAGATTGACATGGAAGAGTAGAAATTGTTGAATAAAGTCATTATTTTTGTTTTCTTTTCACACAAAAATATGTAAAATGTAGAAATAAACATTGAGACATTTTGCCAGACCATTTGCTGTCCCTGGCAGTGTGTAGCACCTTCTGCGCTGTATATCTTTCAGAAGAATCCCAAAATGAGAATTTAGCAGCTAAAATTTGTATTATCAAGCTCCCTGATAATATCAGTCTAGTTTTTAGTTGAAATCAACATAATGCAGACTTTGCCAAGATGATATTGAAGAACATTTTTATAAATCGTTCTTTTTATAAAGTATAGTTTTCTTAATGCTTATATATCTAGCCATCTCCTATTATTATTATTATTATTATTATTAATAAAAACAATTGGATTTTATTTTTTATATATATAATTTAATTATAATTATAAATCAAAGAAAGATAGTTTAAAGGCAAAGTACTGAAAAAAAAACAGGCTATTTAAAACGAAGATGGAGAAGGTGGAATATGCTTGTATAAAACTACATTAGTGTAAAGAAGCAAACATTATAAGTGGACATTATAGAAAAATGAATATGATGCTTTTAATGCTGTGCTGAGCAGTCTAATGGGCATCAGTGGATTAGCATTACCTGTTTGGTTCTTTTGATGTTCACATATAGATGATGGCAAGGAGGAGCCGCCCACTACGTTACTCTGGGTGCAGTATTTCCTGGCTCAGCACTATGATCAAATCGGCCAGCACACCAAGGCTCTCGAATACATCAACGCTGCCATTGAGAGCACACCTACTCTGATTGAGCTCTTTCTCATTAAAGCCAAGATATACAAGGTACAAAATGCATTGCACACAATTACTATAATGCAGATTAATTCAAATTGGAGTTTGCTAATTAAAACGATAATTGCAACGACTCTGAACAGTGTGGGTAATTAAACGGAAATTTGAATAATTAGCTGGGTTCTGTAATTTGATTGTCATATCCTGGTCCGTTTGTATTTCCTCACTCAGCATGCTGGGAATATCCGGGAAGCAGCTCGTTGGATGGATGAAGCTCAGGCACTGGACACGGCAGATCGTTTTATTAACTCCAAATGCGCCAAGTACCTGCTTAAAGCAGGTCTGATTAAGGAGGCTGAGGAAATGTGCGCCAAATTCACAAGGGTAAGGGAAGTGTGTGCGTACTTTTGAATACCTAATCTTCTCATAGGTGTTTTGTGTGTAACCGCTTTGTTCCTCTCTCTCAGGAGGGAGCGTCTGCGGTAGAGAATCTGAATGAGATGCAGTGCATGTGGTTCCAAACTGAATGTGCTCTGGCCTATAAATCCATGATGAAATATGGAGAAGCACTCAAAAAATGCCATGAGATTGAAAGGGTTAGTCATCTTTGCTTTGTCAGTATATTATGGTATTTGTGTGTTGCTTTTACCTCCTCATCTGAGTACTACCTTCTCCCGTTTGTTTATTACAGCACTTTGTAGAGATAACAGATGACCAGTTTGACTTCCATACGTATTGCATGCGGAAAATGACGCTGCGTTCCTATGTGGACCTGCTTAAACTGGAGGACGTGTTACGGATGCACCCATTCTACTTCAAAGCCTCACAAACCGCCATCCTAATCTACCTCAACCTGCATGACAACCCGCTGACAGATGACAGCAAGGAACTGCAGGCCGATACTGGTAATATGACATTTATCTTTAGAAACCAGTTTCTATCATGGAATAAAAAATAAAGGCATTTGAGACTCGGTATTCAAAGAAAACAAGTCATATTTTGAGATGCAAAGAGTTCTTGCATTTTTCACAATTCTGAGAAAAAGGTATTTTCAGCTGCAAGAAAACAGTCCAAACTGTATGAAAGAGGAGAATGTTGTAATTACATTTTTTTTTTTTTCATGCCAGAAATGGGCTTCCATACCAAAAGCAAACTTTAAACATATACAGACTTGCTTCAATTTTTTTGCTTCTGTTTTCCCAACAGGGAACCTGACTGACAAAGAACTGAAAAAGTTAAGGAATAAGCAACGGAGAGCACAGAAGAAAGCGCAGCTAGAGGAAGAAAAAAAGAACGCAGAGAAAGAAAAACAGTTAAAGAACCAGAAAAAGAAGAAGGAGGATGATGATGAAGAGATTGGTGGACCTAAAGAGGAACTTATACCTGAGAAACTCGCCAGGGTGTGTGCTTGTGTTAAGAGTAATGTTCGTGAAAGTGGAGAAATTCTTTATCTAAAAGGCTTCTTAACAATTTGTCTCTTTAGTAAGATAACAAAGGAGAAATTCAAAGAAACTCAAAGACTTTTATTGTGCTTGGATAAAAAGGTCTTTCTTTCTCATTTTTAAGGTTGAGAACCCATTAGATGAAGCTGTAAAGTTTTTGACACCCTTGAAAAACTTGGTAAAGAATAAGATAGACACACACCTTCTGGCCTTTGAGATCTACTTTAGGAAAGGTATATGCTTTACATCTCCATTTGTACAGTCTAATAATAGTTTTACTTTTGTGATAATGTTTCTCTTGGATGTATGAAAAAATATCCATTGCGACTTCCATTCAATTGTGACTTGAATAGATGCATAATTTCAGTGTTCTTTGTCCACAATTTCCTCACAGAAAAGTTCCTATTAATGCTACAGTCAGTGAAGAGGGCCTATGCAATCGACCCGGACCACCCTTGGCTTCACCAGTGTTTAGTGCGCTTCTTTAAAGGAGGTGAGTGAACCCAGGTTGCCTCTTGCTCTTAGTGTAGTAGTATTTTTATTTATATCAATTGGTCTCTGTCTTATTTCTTGCTTTTGACACCATATTCACCTCAATGTATCATAATGTTTGTTTGGTAATGTGTTGCTATTAATTGGCTGACAGTGTCCGAAAGTAAAGACCTAGCGGAATCGGTCAGCATGGTTCTCAAGCAGGAAATCTCCAGGCTGTTTGGGGAAAGTAATGCGAAGAGCTTCAACCAGGCCTTCCTCACCAAGCACTTCAATTCCATCCCTCATCGAGTAGCAGGTGCAAATACTCAACACCTTTTTTTTTTTTTTTTACTGCTAATTTTTCACATTCAATTTTGAATTTCAACTGTCTTCCTATATAGCTGCCAAAATGATGTTCTACTTGGACCCTTCAACACAGAAGAAAGCGGTGGACCTGGCTGTAGCACTTGATGAATCACTGAACAACAGAAACATTCAGGTACACAATGGACTGCATGACTTTTAAGGATTAGTTCATTTCCAGAATAACAATTTCCTGACAATTCACCCTCATGTCATCTAAGATGTTCATGTCTGTATTCAGTTTAAATTAAGCATTTTGAGGAAAACATTCCAGGGTTTTCCCCCATATAGTGGACTTCAATGAGAGCCAATGAGTTGAAGGTCCAAATTGCAGTTTCAGTGTAGCTTCAAATGGCTCTACACAATCCCAGCTGAGAATTAAGGGGTCTTCTCTAGCAAAATGATCGGTCATTTTCTTAAAAGAATAAAAATTATGTACTTTCTAACTACAAATGCTTCTCTTGCACTAGTTCTTCCTCTGTGTGTACTTTGGTTCAAAAAGGTAGGCTAGGGCGAACAACTCAACTTCAGAATCGTCCAACATCATTGTTTTACCTTTTGTACTGTAATGGCCTTTCGACTTTGTAAACACTGGGTCATGACTACATAAGGCATGAGGCCAAGCTATTGCAAGATAAGCATTTATGGTTAAAAATTATATACATTTAAAAAAAAAATAGAAAATGGCCAATTGTTTCACTAGATTAGACCCTTTTTCCTCGGCTGGGATCATATAGACCCCTTTGAAGCTGCATTAAAAGTACAATTTGGTCATAGAAGTCTACTATGGAGAAACATCCTGTAATGTTTTCCTCAAAACCCTTCATCTTGGATGACATGGGGGTGAGTGAATTACCAGGAAGCAGAGGCATTTCTTTATTTTAATTACACATTGTTTCATTATCAGCTTTTCATGTACTTATGAACCCCCTGCAGTTATGCAACTTATCAACCCCCAATTGGAAAACCATGGTGTATTGCATGCTTATAATATATTACTACTTTATTTTTGCAGATCTGTACAGAGGTTTTGGAAAGCCTGCGTGATGGCAGCCTTGGAGAGGCTAAGGAAACTGCTGAGTTATACCGAGCAGAGTGTCATAAGATCTGCCCCTATACGCTGGCCTTCATGCCTCCAGGCTATGAGGAAAACATGAAGATTGCGGTCAATGGAGACGTCTCCACAGAAACTGAGGAGCTGGCCAATGATATGTGAACATCCAAAGAGGGTGAAGGACTGAGGGAGGAGGTGGAATGGGAAGCGGTGCAGCACCGCCACTCAAACACCCGAGACGGTTGCTACTGATTATTGCGATTTTGTGCAGAACTTCCTGCGATCTTCTACACCCCCAGAAATTGCAGTTAGGACTGACAGACAATGACTGTGTTTTGGATTGGAGGAAGAAGAGGAGGGGTATATGGGGGAGGGTAGAGAATGAAATGCCCATTTTACTTTTTTAACCTTGCTGATGACTACTCTCTAACTGAAAAATAGTCAAACATGCATCCCATTTTGAAATACGGTATGTCTGAATGCAAACTTTGTGCAATGGCGAGAGCAAATCCCATAGTCAACAAACCAAGCAAGAGAAGCGCACTCAAACCCATATTTCCCCTATTTTAAAGAGTAATTTATATGAAAAATAAAAGCTTAAAAGGATGCGTGGCTTGTTGTGCAAAAGATCTATTTTGTGTGAAAAGGCAGCTGAATTATTGGACACGTTTAGGGGAGAGTTTGGGTGTGGACAGGAAGGGATGTCATAATGGGGAAGCAGCATGTGTAGAGGTTCCTTTTTGCGTATCTTGGAGCTGGAAGAGGCTGTATCCAACAAACAACAGCAAACTGTGATCAAGAGCCTGTGAAGTTGACAAAAGAAAACCTTTCCTCCTTTCTCCTTCATTTTTACCTCATTCTATCACTCTGTTTAATCCAAATGGGTTACAGTGTTCAAAGAAGAG
The DNA here is from genome assembly GCF_003368295.1 of Carassius auratus. Taxonomy (NCBI): domain Eukaryota; kingdom Metazoa; phylum Chordata; class Actinopteri; order Cypriniformes; family Cyprinidae; genus Carassius; species Carassius auratus. Next base: position 21,640 of record NW_020528946.1, on the reverse strand, counting down.
TTTGTTGTATGATAGATTTTTTTGTAATAAAAAAAATCAAACAGTGAAGAGCACCCATTTGGCACCAGTCCATGTACATCACTCTTTTTTTTTTTTCCTTCACTGACTTTGGTAAAGTCATTAAAACTCTTCAAAGCATTTCATCAGCATTTCAAAACATCCTTTGTCTCACGTATTTCCAATTTTACACGAGAAACCGTTTTGTCTACCGTAGAGGGATATGAAATAACTGTGGGCTGTTTGGTTTCTGTTCAAGCTGAATGTCAGACTTCCCTTTTTAAAAACGGTTCTTATCCCATATGCAAAATTGCATGCATGAATTCATGCATAAAATAAACAATTGTGTTGATTATTAATTGCAAAAAAGCAAGCGTTTACTTTAATTACCTGTTTTGACATCTTATTGAGGGTTGCTTTGAAAACGAGTCCAGCTTTCTCTATTTGAAGGGGAAGTTCTTATAATCAGTAACCATCAGTCATGGGCATGTGAGGAGTGCTCACTGGAGTGCTCTGAACTTTGTCTCATTTTAACATCATTTCACATGTTTGTTTCGTCACTGGAAGGGCAGATGGATTCGTCTTTAGAGAGCTCCACTTCATCGACCGGTAACCCGGTGCGCTGTCGGTGTCGGACCTGTAAGATCATTGTGATTGGAGATGCTGGTGTCGGGAAGACTTGCCTGACGCACCGCTTCTGCACCGGACAGTTTCCCAGCAGAACGGAGGCTACAATCGGGGTGGATTTCCGTGAGAAACTTATTGATTTAGAAGGCGAGAAAATTAAAGTAAGAATCAAATTTATTTCAAATTGCTAATTTAAAGGGAAAAGATGATTTAAGCGTTTTTTTTATGTCATGCAGTAATTGCGTAATCTCAAGATGCTTTGGCTGAAAAGTTGTAAACATGTTGATGCATGTTGGTTAACTTTTCACCCCATAAACCGAATTCTAAGTACACAAATTCTTACCATCACTTTATCCATCGTTTAAATGAATGCATTTTGCTACATTAATTGTTTTTCCCCCCCTGAACTGAATTAGATTTATCAGACCTGTTGTCTATAAAATAGCTGACGTAATCTTTTACGCTTTAATTTTTAAGTGGCAGGTAGATTTACTGCTTGTGAACTCCATTTGCGGAACAAGAGCAAAACGTGGGATTTCACAGCTTTGTCAAGATCTTTTTTGAGCTTTAAAATTAGGAATTACTAGTCCTACGCACAAATAACAGCTGCTTAACCATTTACATCAGGTCAGTCATGATCGTTTTAAGAACGTTGACTAGACTTGACCAGGAAATTGCCATTTTCTGCTTCTGTAAAGTCAGTGCAGAACCGTGTTGTCGGTCTGTCTTGTGTGAACATCGTACTGTTATGTTTGTACGTATATGTGTTTCTCTTATGATTATGAATTATTCAGATTTGTCTACAACTCTATTTGCCTTGCAGTATTTATGTATATATGTCCAGGGCTGTGCAGAGACCTTTGGAGGGACAGGTACACAAAGTATAAAAGGGGCACATGGACATGGCTTTAAAGGGTTATCGAAAAATCTAAATTATGTCATAAATAACTCACGTTCCAAACTCTTGAGACCTCCGTTTATCTTCGGAACACAGTTTAAGATATTTTAAATTTAATCTGAGAGCTCTTAGTCCCTCCATTAAAACTGTGTGTACGGTCCATGTCCAGAAAGGTAAGAAAAACATCTTCAAAGTAGTCCATGTGACATCAGAGGGTCAATTAGAATTTGTTTAAGCATCGAAAATACATTTTGGTCCAAAAAATAGCAAAAACTACGACTTTATTCAGCATTGTCTTCTATTCCGTGTCGGTTATGAGAGAGTTCAAAACAAAGTAGTTTGTAATATCCGGTGTTGTGCCCAATTTTGACTTTTTACCCCCCTTGTTCAAATCGCTACCTGTTTGCCTAATCCTAGCCCCACCCCTAATCCTAACCCCTCGCCCACATCTACTCCTAAACCTACCAATACTAGGGGAGTAATACAGTATTGTTCAAAATAATAGCAGTACAATGTGACTAACCAGAATAATCAAGGTTTTTCGTATATTTTTTTATTGCTACGTGGCAAACAAGTTACCAGTAGGTTCAGTAGATTCTCAGAAAACAAATGAGACCCAGCATTCATGATATGCACGCTCTTAAGGCTGTGCAATTGGGCAATTAGTTGAATTAGTTGAAAGGGGTGTGTTCAAAAAAATAGCAGTGTGGCATTCAATCACTGAGGTCATCAATTTTGTGAAGAAACAGGTGTGAATCAGGTGGCCCCTATTTAAGGATGAAGCCAACACTTGTTGAACATGCATTTGAAAGCTGAGGAAAATGGGTCATTCAAGACATTGTTCAGAAGAACAGCGTACTTTGATTAAAAAGTTGATTAGAGAGGGGAAAACCTATAAAGAGGTGCAAAAAATGATAGGCTGTTCAGCTAAAATGATCTCCAATGCCTTAAAATGGAGAGCAAAACCAGAGAGACGTGGAAGAAAACGGAAGACAACCATCAAAATGGATAGAAGAATAACCAGAATGGCAAAGGCTCAGCCAATGATCACCTCCAGGATGATCAAAGACAGTCTGGAGTTACCTGTAAGTACTGTGACAGTTAGAAGACGTCTGTGTGAAGCTAATCTATTTTCAAGAATCCCCCGCAAAGTCCCTCTGTTAAAAAAAAGGCATGTGCAGAAGAGGTTACAATTTGCCAAATAACACATCAACTGGCCTAAAGAGAAATGGAGGAACATTTTGTGGACAGATGAGAGTAAAATTGTTCTTTTTGGGTCCAAGGGCCACAGGCAGTTTGTGAGACGACCCCCAAACTCTGAATTCAAGCCACAGTACACAGTGAAGACAGTGAAGCATGGAGGTGCAAGCATCATGATATGGGCATGTTTCTCCTATTATGGTGTTGGGCCCATTTATCGCATACCAGGGATCATGGACCAGTTTGCATATGTTAAAATACTTGAAGAGGTCATGTTGCCCTATGCTGAAGAGGACATGCCCTTGAAATGGTTGTTTCAACAAGACAATGACCCAAAACACACTAGTAAACGGGCAAAGTCTTGGTTCCAAACCAACAATATTAATGTTATGGAGTGGCCAGCCCAATCTTGTGGGGTGATATCAAAAATGCTGTTTCTGAAGCAAAACCAAGATATGTGAATGAATTGTGGAATGTTGTTAAAGAAACATGGAGTGGAATAACAGCTGAGAGGTGCCACAAGTTGGTTGACTCCATGCCACACAGATGTCAAGCAGTTTTAAAAAACTGTGGTCATACAACTAAATATAAGTTTAGTGATTCACAGGATTGCTAAATCCCAGAAAAAATAAATGTTTGTACAAAATAGTTTTGAATTTGTACAGTCAAAGGTAGACACTGCTATTTTTTTGAACACACCCCTTTCAACTAATTGCCCAATTGCACAGCCTTAAGAGCGTGCATATCATGAATGCTGGGTCTTGTTTGTTTTCTGACAATCTACTGAACCTACTGGTAACTTGTTTGCCACGTAGCAATAAAAAATATACTAAAAACCTTGATTATTCTGGTTAGTCACATTGTACTGCTATTATTTTGAACAATACTGTAATTCGGCAGGGGGTCGAAATTTGGCATAACACCGGTTCACGAACGAATCATCCGATGTAACCAGATCTTTTTGAACCATTTCACCAAATTGAACTGAATCGTTTTAAACGGTTCTCGTCTCCAATATGCATTAATCCGTAAATTACTTAAGCTGTTAACTTTTTTTAATGTGGCTGAGTTCAAACAAACCAATATCCCACAGTAATTCATTTACTCAAACAGTACACTGACTGAACTGCTTTGAAGAGAGAACTGAAGATGAACACCGAGCCGAGTCAGATAACAAAAAGATTGAATCCAATATTAGGTGATAATATAGCATAATGAGTGATTTATAAGCAATTTTTTTGAGGCCGGGTCATTTTTGTCTGGGTACACCGTGACATTGTGCCATTTTGTGCAAAATAAAAGCCTTTCAAAACATTAAAGTACACTGTGATAAACAGTGCAAATTTTCATCAGTTTTTATTTAATATTGCAGAAATTATTAATAAATAATGTTTTTTTTCACTCAAAAAATCAGGTGCGTACTCTCAGATAAACAAGGCTTCCGATTAATCAGATGCTAATATAAATACAAAACCAGTCCTAAATGAAAGAAAAGAAGTTGACAAAAAGATTGAATCCAATATTTGGTGATAATATAGCATAATGAGAGATTTATAAGCAATTTTTTGAAGCTGGGACATTTTTCCCTGGAATACCACAAGTTTTATATGGTTTTGAACGCATCACAAGGGTTAAATCAAAAAATTAAATAATTTTGTGTAATTCATATGGAACCAACTAGAGGTACAATGTTTCAAGTTTGAACTCACTATCTGTATTGTGGTCACACCCACACTCATATGGTCGTCATCCACGGAATTTGTGAATTCAGTTAATCATTTTACAGTATAGCAGGGACGTTTCAGCGCCACTCACATTCAAAATGAATATAAAAGCATTATCAAATCTTTTACCCATGAGCAAAAATACGAAAAATCCAGCAAAACTTTAAATCAAACTGTTTCTTGTTTCGGTTTATTTATTTTTAAGTAGATACTCAAATGACCAAAAAATACACAGACCATTCACATAGAGGTTTTTAGATCTAAATCTAGATTTAAATTCAGAGACAGTATCGATAGTCTGGGCATGACCTGACGATTTATTCATGTTCAAAATGAGATGTGAACATCATTTAGCACTGAACTCTCTCATGCAGTGCATGCTTCATTCATACTGGAAGCCGAAGGGATCTCTCGCACAGAAAGTCCAAAACAGTCTCATAGAAGTAATAACTTATAACATGCAGGAAATCCCTAATATGAACAAAAGCATCCAGCTATCATTGTAGCTGAGCTGAAAAAAAGAAATATTTTTACTGATGAAATGTGAAGACCGTAAAACACACAATTGCGAAAATATATGGTTTATGTGTGTTTTTCAAGCAATGCATGTTACTGATAAAAAATTACGTTTTGATGTTTGTATGGTAGGATATTCACAAAATATCTTTATGGAATGTGATCTTAATATCCTAATGATTTTTGGCATAAAAGAAAAATATACCCATGCTACATTTTTTTTTTTTTTTAAGTTTTTTTGTTTTTGTTTTGTTTTCTGGTCCAAGGTCACATATATTAAAAACCCTAATAAATTTATTTTAAATACCCTCATGTCAGGTACATAAAACGCTCTGGTTACTCACGTAACCTTGGTTCCCTGAGATAAGGAAACAAGTGTTGCATTGTCATTTGATGACTGTTTGGGGAAACTCCTGTTTACTTTATTACTGAAGCCTGATTGGTTAACGTTTGTGTAGTGGCACAAACCAATGGCGCCTGAGCCTGCCAGAAGCTGGAATCATCAGAATCATACGACTGAAGTGAAAGCAGTTGATTCATGTACAGCTATAGCATGACCGGTTATGCAGTGCTTATTCCCTTATCTCAGGGAACCATGCTTATGTGAGGTAACCGGAGTGTTCACCTATCGAAAGGTAATTCCCATTGCATCGTTGTTTGGTGACTGTTTGGGGAACGAATCCAGTTGCTCTGTGCTGTATGCAGATGCAAAACTTAGTTTGCTTCGTGAGCTCAGCCCAGAAACACTCAGTGAGGGCTCCATAAGCCTGAGCCATAAATAGACCAGAGAACTATCTGAGGTCTTCTTAAGATAAATCTCCCCATCCGATGTCCAAATTGTAGAATCTAATAAAGGTAGACGGCGGCGACCAGCCAGTGTCTGTGCAAATCTCCCCAAAAGTGATTCTACTGGACCAGTCCCAAGAGAAGCCCATTCCTCTGGTGGAATGGGCACTCACATCTAAAGGGCATTTCAAGCCAGCTGAGGAATAAACTAGAGCTATATCATCTACTATCCAATTAGATAGTCTGAGTGTGGGAAAGGCAGGGCCACCTTCACTGAGGAAGACAAAATGCAAGCGCAGCAGACTGAGGCACATACTCTCATAGCCAGAGTGATCTGTCTAAGTGAGTGATGCCTCAGTGTGGGGATTTCACAGAGATATCACTGGTGACAGCCTTTACTCCGATCCACCTAGAAGGATTGAGCCGCTCGATGTAAGCGAGGGGCACTGATCCTCACATGTAAAACACACTGGCAGATCAAAGTGCTGCAGTGAGAGTAAGACATGCGGGACTTATGCCGGTGTAAAATCACGGAAGTCCGATCATTCAAACTCACGATTACACCATTTCTTCTCTGAGATAACTGGGAGGGGAGAAACGCGAGATCAGGGGAGATGGGACTCTCTTCATTGAAGAAGGGGCTCTACAAGCAATGCATGGACAGTAAGTGCAACAGCTATCTATATCATTGATGACACGTTTCTACTCCCATCGACTTAGAAGGATTGAGTCACTCGATATAAGAGGGGAACAATCTCGTGTGTAAAACACACACCGGCGAATCAAAGTGACTGGGGAGAATGAGCACGCAGGCTCTTGCCGGCATGAGATTATTCAAACCCGGTTGCTCCACTCCATGACTGCACAGTTTCTTTCCCCGAGCTCGCTGAGAGAGGAGAGAGAGGTGAAACAGGAGAGATGGGCTGCCTCCATTGAAGAAATTGATTTGCAAGCTGAGAAGAGCGATACTCATGCTCTCTGTGATTGCATTCCATCTCCGTGAGCACAGTCTCTGCATGGGCACTGCCCTGGTTTGTGCAGCTACACAAACATTAATCAATCAGACTTCAGTAGTAGAGTAAATAAGAGTTACCCAAACAGTTGTCAAACACCAACACAATGGGAGTTACCTTTCGATAGGGAACCCTATGGAGACTCAGTTTCAGTTTTCAATGTTTCTGTTGCTCAAATGGTACAGCATGACAAGGTCATGAGTAAAATGTTCTCTATGTACAAAAAAAAAAAAAAAATACTGTACATTTCTTCATTTTGTCTCACCTCAGGTACAGCTGTGGGACACGGCTGGCCAGGAGCGTTTTCGTAAAAGCATGGTGCAGCACTACTATCGCAATGTGCATGGAATTGTCTTAGTCTTCGATGTCACTAACCCCACTAGTTTCTGCAATATTCCCATGTGGATGGATGAATGCCGCCAGCACTCTCTTGGACTGGATGTACCCCGTGCTCTCGTTTGCAACAAGACCGATCTGGTCACTTCGTCTACTGCTTCTGTGTTAATCGATCAGGCTCAACATTTGGCCGAAGTCCACGGCATGTCTTTTTATATTACTTCAGCCAAAGGTCACAAAGGGGACTCGGTGGACAGCATCTTTGTGACGTTGGCACAGAGGTTAAAGAGCCAGAGACGGGAGAGTGTGAATGAATTGGTGTTACAGTGCAGATCTGAGAGCTTCAATATCCCAGGAAAAGTCATAACAGCACAGGAGAGCAAGAAGAAATGGACCTGTGTCTGCTGACAGATTAATGGTCATTATAGTTATGTGCTTATTTCAGTAGGTTCTCTAAATAGGGATAAAAATAGCAGTGTGAACTTTGAGAATAACAGATCAATGGTCTTGAAGGTATGAAGACTGGTTTAAATGCCAATTGATGTTTGGATTTTTATTTTCATCCGACATCTACTTCAGACAACATTATCTGTAAGAAGCAATGCCTCATAATGATGAGATTTGATTTAATTTCCAGTTTCTTTGGAGGCTTGCTGCTGATTTTGCTCCTTAAACTTTTTGCAGACAACATCCAGAGTAACTTCTTGTCAAGGATTATGTTGGACATTAATTGAGGTTGATGGTTATCAGTTTCCTCTTAAATAACTTTCGTACATGCCCAGTTTTCAACCACTTTCAACACCTTTACCTTGGAGTTATGAGACTAAAGTGAACCTTTTTTCCTGACAGCTGAATCTTCACTTGTACGTACTGCTCTTTGTGCTGGGTCAATGCTATAGTGACCATCCACATCCATGTAGCTCAGTTTAAATATACTGTGTATACAGGTAGCAAATTGTTTGTATAATTCAATAAACAAAACAAAAAAAGATCTTGTTCTATGTTGGCTCTTTGTTCTATATTCTGCTTTTCCTTGTACTCAAATGATTGGATGATTGGGAATCAGTGTTTTTTATTATGCTTTATTTTTCTTAACCCTTGTGCTATGTTGAAAATCCTTTACCCAGTTGGTAAATATGTTAATAGCCTTTGATCAATGTGATCATGCAAAGTTATTTCAATATTGTATCATCATTTAATCACCCATATCCAGTTTTTCTTATCTGTACAGCCGAGCGACACAACAGATGAAGTTAGAGAGTCATAATAAATTACAAATTTAGTTCATGTAAAGTTGTTACATCAGAGTCCCTCAAGATGGTGTTCTCTCACCATACTTGTTTGTACCTTGTTATGCCAACTCATAAAATGTTGATTGTACTTTGGATACTGATTATGCTTTTTTGTACCTACGTAGCTATTGTACCTTTTTTTCTGAGAGTGCACATATGAAGATGATACCCAGATCTACTTTGTTCTTTTTACTGTACTTTCTGTTTGTGTCTCTACATTTTAATAAAAACTCACACCTTTTGCACAGTGCTGATCCAGATTCACCAGAATGTTTGCTATCATGTATTAATAATAAATATTTTTTATTTGTTATTAATGTTTAATTTACTTTTTATTGCATGTATATCATAACATGGTCCATACAGCCCTTTAACATTTTCAAAACAACTTGAAATGTGATTATTGTTGCATATAATGCTTCAGATGGTAAAATCTGTCCTATTTAGAAGGTTTTCACAACTCACTAAAATATGGTAGATACATTTTGTAGCTGTTCTGGATTACTTAATGTCACAAGTAACATAATAGGTCAATCAAGCAATCAATAAACAAACAAAAAAGCTAATCCTGTAATTATTTAAGCAACATCAGGGTCCTGTACCATGATGGTAGCTGAACAAATTCAGAGTTACAGGATTAGTTTTGAGTTGACAAAACCAAAACTCTCCAATCCGGCTTTGTTGGTACCATGATGCTGTTCATCAACTTTCTTTGTCAATTCAGGCTTTGATCCTGAGTTTGTGGAGCTCATGCACGTGAATGTGTGACATCACTGGCGAACAGCCAATCACGAGCCTTGCAACACAAAGCAAGTTTGATTTACTTCTCGTGAGAGACCCAGCGAGATTCAAAACTAAAGGTTTTGCTAAAGGTTAAGAGATTGAAGAATATGACACATTTAAATGTCATAAGAAAAATGAAGGAGGACTAATAAAATAAATGATCTTGCTGCATCAGTGTAGTCACAAGTGGAACTTGTTAACTTAGTTTATACATTTGAAAATATATAGTGATAGAGACTTGAGCATGTAAGGTCAGATTTGTAATTTTTAAAAATAGTGCAATCTTTTGATACTACAGCTTATTTACATTACATGATCTGTATACATTAATATTTATTTAAAATAATTTATAATAACTGTTAAACTAAAATTGCTTGTGTGTAAGAGATAAATAATAATATTAATCACAATAATTATATAAATCATAAAATGACTCAGTCATTATCATTAAAGCCAGACTTCTATTTTATTTTTATTTTTTTAAGCATAAGTGACCTTTAATTTGGAGCAAGATAAACTGGAGTTACTTCTGATTGGTTCACCTTCATTCTGAGATCTTGAATCCAGAACATAACCTGCCCCGGAGCAGGTTAGCCGTGCAGCGTAAGATACCATGGCAACGAACACCGATTAAAGCTGAGCTACTTTCATAGTACCTAAAACCCAGGGTTGGTGGAAACTAAGCTGAAACATAGCTGGCTAGCCACCTAATCCAGCTTCATGGTACAGGCCCCAGCATCCACACTTCAGGCTTTCTTGTTATGCATTTTATTATGGGTATTCCGTCCATTCTGATAACATTACAAATATGCAGTTATTTTTCAAATAATATATTATCTTAAATCAAGCCAAAATGTCCCATATAGACCGCTGTCATCTTGTACAATTGATCTTAAGCTTTTATTATATTGCAGTTGAAAACAGTTAAAAGGATTAATCCACTTGAGACATTATATACACAAAATCATTTAGGTATGTTTCATCTTCTGTTGTTTAATGAATTTTTATTGCATTTAAGTGTTGTGAGTTACAATGATGGTGTTTTGTGTTTGCATGAATGACTGTGTGCCATCTGTATACTTTAAATTGTGGAAAAGCTACTTGTGATGAACTTTTAATCTTTTCACATGGTTTTATCTTTTACCACCTGAATTATTATGGTGGTTGTTGTAAAAGGTACAAACAAGATTATTAGTAGCAGTAAGTGGTATTGAATTTATTGATTTATACTATGTGTTTAATAAATTTAAAATTACACATTAATAAATGTGGTGTTTTGCATACAGATTTATTGCATGCTTACTGTAAACTTCTGATTACAGTAGTATTATGTCCCCAGGTTCAAGGTTCAAAATGTTTACTGATTGCTCTAAAGAAATTGCATCAAGATTTAATGATTGTTTTGTTTCAAATAATTCTAATTGAGTACAATTTATCAACATTTCATTTGTTTGGTTTTCTTTAAAAGGTTAATCTCTTCAGTAGTCTGATCTTCAGACTAGAATTTAAACAAGAGTTTAATGTGTTTTTTATTTTTTTATTTTATGGGGGGGGGGACAGCAAATGTATAGATGCAGTTACAGGAAAGACTATAACTATATGCAAAAATATTAACAAAAGAGTCAACTGTAAAAAAATTCTTTTTTCAGCCACTTTAATAAAACACATGAATCTAGTACTAGTAGTAGTAGTAGTAGTAATAATGATAATGATAATAATAATAATAATAGAAATCTAGTAATCTTATAAAATAAAAGGTTAAAATTAACTGGAGATTAAAAAAATGGAAGAAAATTTTTTGAAAAACAAACATAAAATGTCTGTAGTTGATATGTTGAACAATACAGGAATAATACAGTCTGTAAACTTCTAACCACAACCAAATTCGAAGTGGATAAAGCAGATTATCTGTACATACTGTATCTGTATCTTCAAGCAGATAATTAAACGAATAAAAGTGTACATACATATTTTTTTAAATCAAAAAGATTAATAAAAACATGAATTGTTGGGATTTAACATAATATAATGTTACTCTTCTGATTTGTGTATTTTGTAATGCCCCGTTTATACATTTTATGAGATGCTGGCATCATATACTCATGTATACTATAGTATGCTGCAAGATGACTTATTCATTCCTTCACGAAATGCTGCTATTTTATTTCTTTTTGTCCGTTTCTTCTGCGCTAAAGCTTTTTCTGACTTCTGACTTTTGACTTCTGACTTCAGGTCAGCATCCTTTTCCTTTTTGGATCTCCTAGCTCTGTTGAGTTCATCTGACTTTGTAAACATGTGGTGGCTGTAGTAGCTGTTATGATTCTGCTTTATCATGGCTTCAATCTTCCTCATGAGCTCATCAACTTGGGTACGGTCAGACGTATCTCTATTGTTGAATATATGGTATTTCCCTTTGCATGAATCTATCACTAATCTTAGCTCTGGTGCTTCCTTGATGTAATCTTCAACTGTCCTGTCTTCAAGATCATCTGCCCTGGTGAACAAAACCATCATGTGTCTGAGCACTTCTCGGCCAAAGGTTGTGTGAATCAATCCAACGATGTTTCTGTCTTCTTTAGTGAAGCGCCCAATGGCAATTACAAGAAGAAAGACATGCGGACCTGGAGCTGCAAGTCTGATGCCATTCGCAATCTCATTCAAGACTTCTTCACTGGACAGACTTGTGTCATATAGACCAGGAGTGTCCACAACACAAATCTGCTTTCTGTTTATCATCCGAGATTCAAATGAACTCTGTTTAGTGACTAATGCAGCTCTTGCTTCTGACACAAATATCCTTTCTCCAAGAATGGTATTTCCTGAAGCACTCTTTCCAACTCCCGTTTTGCCGACCAAAACTATGCATATGTCCTGACCTGTTGACATTTTAAGAAGTATTTGTTATTAAACATTTGCTAATTTAAATGAATATTAATTAGAACTAGATAAAAAAGTTTGTCAAGACAAACTTTAAGTTGGCTTGAGAAAGCCTGACCAGAAAGTTTGAAAAGTTTAGAAAGTTTGAAAATGTGAAAAGTTTAACAAGTTTAAAAAGATTTAAAAGTTTAAGAAGTTTAAAAAGACAGTGATTAACCTATTGTTAGCAATACAAGCAAGTGACTACCATGTTATTAACATGATTAGCAAAGTTGCTAGCATGTCGCTAGCATAATTAGCAAGTGACTAGCCATGTCGCTAGCATAATTAGAAAGTTACTAGCATGTCTCTAGCATGTTTCTAGCATGATTAGCATGCAACTAGCATGTTGCTAGCATGATTAGCATAATGCTATCTATCTATCTATCTATCTATCTATCTATCTATCTATCTATCTATCTATCTATCTATCTATCTATATATCTATCTATATGACTATTTCTATCTATCTATCTATCTATCTGACTGTTTCTATCTATCTATCTATCTATCTATCTATCTGACTGTTTCTATCTATCTATCTATCTATCTATCTATCTATCTATCTATCTATCTATCTATCTATCTATCCTAACAACATGTTAATCATGCTAAAATCATGCTAGCAACATGCTAGTCACATGCTTGTCATGCTAGAAACATGCTAGCAACATGCTAATAATGCTAGAAACATGCTAGCAACATGCTAGTTGGATGCTAATCATGCTAGAAACATGTTAGCAGCATGCTAATCATACTAAACTCATGAAAGCAACATGCTAGTCGCATGCTATTCATGTTAGAAACAATGCTAACAACATGCTAATCATGCTAAAATCATGCTAGAAACATGTTAATCGCATGTTAATCATGCTAGAAACATGTTAACAACATGCGAATCATACTAGAAACATGCTAAAGTCATGCTAGCAACATGCTAATCACATGTTAATCATGATAGAAAAATGCTAGCAACATGTTAATCATGGTAAAATCATGCTAGCAACATGCTAGTTGCATGGTAGTAATGCTAGAAACATGCTAACAACACGCTAGCATGGCACCAAGAGCCATTACAAACAAAAGGTTATGGTCTCATTAGATTTACAACTAGAGAGCAGGAACCTCTTGCTACACACTTTGGTTGAGAGAATCATTTGTCTGTCATCATATTTAACTTAAATGTTAAATACAATGTACTTCACCTTAGTATTTCATGTGATGCTATGTCAGAACATAGGATCAGCATATCTTAACCCAATTCTTAAATTTGTAATTCCACAGTATAGTCACAAATGGTGGATTGATAAAAACAACTTACTCATTGTAGTGCCTTTAATGATTCTGCTGGTTAAGTTGCTCCTTCAATGATTTCAGAAGATCAGATGGCAGTGGATTTGTTAAAGCAATGAATATGATTTCTGTTTTTAATAATTAGCTTAGCCCAACCTCTTTTGCACATGAGTTTTATGATTGGATAGGCTTTTACTAGTACTGCTCAGAAAGGAGAGCTTACAAGAAGAAATCATCTAGTTAATATGGATTTTTGACATCGCAATGCATGTTATAAATCTAATATTTTATGCAATATTCAAAATATTTTTTATTATAGTATTTTGAATACCATGACTGTCAGCAATAGCCAATCACATACATATTTGCTGATTTCTTGTATGCAACAGTCAATCACTGCTTAAATCTCCTGAGTTTTGCAGGTCTTGTGTCCAGAATCATCTCATTATAACAATATGTAGGCACTACTGCTGAGTAGAGAACTTCATATAATTATATATAGGCCTACATGCAGTTCCAAAAGTTCATCAGTGATTAGGACAGTTGGTGAACGTTTGGAACAGCATGCATATTCTTAATCTGAAGAACATAATAGTTTAAAAGATAATAGATAAACAACATTTATATCTCATGTGATTGGCTCTTACAGGTGTCCAGAGTATCAGGTAGACATTTGTTGAATGAGTGAACAAGCTTTTTGTCAAATATTTGGTTGACGGTCAACTGTGACATGCACACACTCGTGGTATTTTTTTATTCTTAATTGGATTAATTAATATGAATAATAATAAAAACAATTCAACAGAAATTTTGACTTTTTGTATGTTTTAAAATTACTACACTCTGAAAATAAAATTTTCTTTTATCATGTTGGGTAATTTTATTGGGTTATTTTCAATATTGTTTACCCAGGTGCTGGGAAGATTTCTGTAACAGCTGCTGGGTCATAAACATTATCAGAATGTTTTATTTGAACAATTCGGTTAAATGAACTTTATACCCCATAAAAGCAATTTTAAGGACACTGAATATATATATATATATATATATATATATATATATATATATTCATTGTGTTCATTTTGCATTAAGCCCTGCATGGGACTGTTTTCTTTATCCCACTATGACCATTACATTGACGCCTGCTCTTGCAAACATTCTAATATTGTATATAATTTTCAGGCATCAGGGTGCCACTGTTAATATGTGGAGTATTTAAATCTCTTATGAATGAGCTATCGCTCTCTTAAATTTTGATGTGGTGATCACGCTCACTCTGTGTAAAGGGAGCACATATTTTAAAATGAGAGAGGCCTATACATGTCAATCTGCTGAGCATGAGCATCAAATCCTTAAGCATGGTCTGTCAGTCATTTCTCCTTACTCTTGACCCATGATCAGTTAAATCTGACTCCTGCAGCTTGTGTTGGATGCAGGGTTGCCAAGTCCTTGTTGTTTTTGTTTTTTTTCATGGAATTAGGCTACTGTTGTTATGGGTTGATTTAGGTTAAAGGTTTGAAATATTGCATAAATGACATCTGACTGAAATGCTTGTAACACTGAAACATTGTGCATTCTTCCCATGATAAACTGTGGTTTATGTTACGTTTTGTGAAGGATTGCTACAAAAAAAAAAAAAAAAAACCTTAGAGGTGTGGTGTGGCAACTACACTGCCAGCCAAGCAGTAGGCCTGGTAAGAAGCCTTTTAGCTTTGTTTATGATCAATCTGCACAACAGTGACTGTAAAATATGTATTTTAGGTATGGAAATGACATAGTTTGAGTTTTGATATTATATACCCCTCCTTCAAACCAACCACAAAAAATCCCAACCACTAATCAAAACAAATTATATCTCATGTTTAACCACTATAGAGACATCAGAGCCAGATTCCAGAAGATCTGGCTGAGGTGAGGTGCTATCGGTGGGTTTATGAGGCCCTGACGCCCTGCAGCTCACTCCTCAAAAAAGGCTTAAAGCAAATTTTCTAATTGATGTTATCTTTATTAACAAACCACATATTTGAATTCCAAAGAAGTAATTTCTTGCCTACAAAGCTCTTAAAACTACATTTTGTGACACAAAACGGTATTATTTTTTTCATTATAGTGGATTCGGTGGAATCCATTTTCCTACTCGCTGTGAGAAAATACGATAACTTCTGCAAGCAGAGTGATACAAACAATGAAAAGGCTGTTGAACTTCTGTTGGACTCTATATCACACTCTTATCAGCCAAATTAGTTTCGAGAACTGTAAGTATAACATATATTTTGCAATACCCGTAACAAATGTAAAAGATTTCCAGTAAGCTACAATACATTTGGTTTATTGGTTAATGGTTTCATTCATTTTTATTGGATTTATTATGATGTATCTGATATCTATATCTTGCTCTGTGTCTTACATGACTCCTTACATTTAAAGCAGTCACGCAGGAAAGTATATTATTCAGATTACAGCTGACCTCAGATAAAACACGCACACTTTCAGGGTAGATAAGGTACAAAGGTGTACGATTTATAAAAAAATGGTACCATCCCAGTGACAGCGTTTTGCACTGAGAGTACACATATGATGATGATTCTCAGATATTAGATGTATTGCCAAGTATTTTTACAATTTAATGCTGCACCTTTCTTGCACCTTTAATCTTGCACCTTTTGGACTGATCCAGATTCACCAGCCATGCAGAAAATAGATTTTTTGGTCTTTCAGTTCCTGGAACATATTATAAATAGATAAATGACTTCCAGTCAGCTTGTTTGGTATCATGTATTAGATAACACTTTAGTTTAAGGTGTCCTTGTTGCACGTTACATGTACTTACTATTATAATAACAGTTAATTATGCATAATTACATGAAAGTAACCCTATAACCCAAACCCTAATCCTAACCTTAACCATAAGTACTTGTACTTAATTAATATTGCTTAGTACTTAATCAGATAATTACATTGAAACAATGATGTATGAGTAAAGAATATAAAGATGAGTAAAGAAAATAAAGCTAATAATAATAATAATTTAGATCAAAAATAAATTTCCTCCACAAGGACTACCTTAAGTGTAACAATGTATTATTATCGATACATGACACCAAACATGCAGTCTATATGTATTTATTGGTGTTAATGTTTCAATGCATGCATATCATATCATGGTCCATATATATTATATAGCCCATTGATTTAAAACAAAAAAGTCACACAGGTTGTACCAAATTTTATTCTGCTTCAGTTGGTAAAATATTTCCTATTTAGAAGGCTTTCACGATTCGCTAAAATATGGCAGATAAATTCTGTAGCAGTTCTCGATCATGTAATGTCCTAAATGACAAAATCAATCAATAAACATAAATAAATAAACAAAAATAAATAACTGTAGTTGTTTTTACAACATGTCTTTCTGTTTTACTATATTGTAGCTGATTCATAAAAGCATTAAGCCACTCAAGACTGTGTATTATATTCAAAAAATAATTTAGCCGTATTTCACAGTATAATTGATTATGAAAGTACTGACACAGTCTTTCATAATTGCTTAGACACTAAAAGTGGTACTTGAAGCCCCAGGGCCGTGCACAGACCTTTTGAGGGGGCATGTGCTGAAACTGAAAAAGGGCACCCCCCCCCCCCCCTTTTTTTATTATCAAGATTATTTATTAAGCCTGCATAAAAGGAAGAAATGGTCACATCTTCATGACAAATTCAATAACACAAAATAATAGTCTCAAAAGCTTTAGATTTATTCACGATTAATAAAAACCATAATAATAATATTAGATAATTAGATAATATAGATAAACAGGGTTTTAAGGTCTTCTTTAAACCTAATACAACAGCAACCTTCTGTGAGCCATGTATCTGGCAAAAATTTTATACTGTGGTGGACCAGGGATGTTGGTCTCTTGAAGGTCTCTTATTCACTAAACTTTCCCTAAAATAAGCCAGCAATGAAAAAATAAATAAAAATAGTGTGAAAAGTACAGTTGCAGTGAAAAGCATTTCTGAAGGATCACGTGACACTGAAGAGTACTGAACTGGAGTAATGATGCTGAAAATTCAGCTTTGATCACAAAAATAAATTACATTTTAAAATATTCAAATAGAAAACAGTTATTTAAAATTGTAAAAATATTACACAATATTACTGATTTTGCTGTATTTTGGATCAAATAAATGAAGCCTTGGAATGAATCATGAATTACATTCTGTATGATAAACTATAAAGATTTCAGTGATCTTCTCAAATTTTTTTTTTAGTTACTACTACATTACTGTAGTAAAACCATGTTTTACAACATTTTATACAGAGAGTATACAGAGAGTATACCATAACATGATTAGCCTAAATGTTAATAAATTAAGTGTATCAGCAATCATAAATCAAAGAAGAAATTTCTTAGAAATATGTTATCTAGGTGACGAGGATCACTCGTCGCTGTGTAAGTTCCAGTACGAAAAAGCGCGGGGGCGCACCTGTTATGATTTCCCGATGGTAAAAACAAATTATATGTTGTTTGTATTACTTATCAATATATCATTTATGACCAGCGAATGTGTGCAAATGTGATTTTTTTTTCTGTCCGTCATTAAAACGGCGACGGCGCCTGCCGCTGCGGGCATCACATTACATTTTCATCTACAGGTTACAAAACTAGTTTTTTTTAGCTATATAGACGGAGCGCTCAGTTTTTCCTGTGGTAAAATGCATTTGGCCAAATTAGCATTTTATAAAAGATGAAATGCAAACTGCTATGACTAGATGGCAAATGCTAGCCCTCTCTTTCAGGCGACGTCCCACATGTCTCAGTCAGTGAGTCAGTCAGACATCAAATAAATAAAATATGAGCCTTTATAGGACAATGTTTAGTAGTACTTATTCAAACAACAAGATATTTATTTACCCTTCGCAAAACTTTGTTCAGCTCAGCTGGTGTCTACTGTGCGGCTGCTGTGGAACTTCAGTTGATTCAATGAATATAGAGGGGGCGGAGTTATCAGCTTACTGACCGCTTGAGGATCGAATAAGATTTACACAAGCTCGTTTTAAGAACTTTCATTTGGTAAAACAGACAGACAGACGTAAAGGGTGACCAATAGCATTGATAAAAAAAAAAAAAAAAAAAACACCACCAAAAAAAGGGCACTTCGGAGTGTAAGGGCAAAAAGGGCATGTGCTCTGCACAGGTTGAGCCCTACCTGTGCACGTGCCTGTGAAGCCCACTCAGTACTCATATACCTACTGTATATCTTTATCTGCAAAACTAAAAGCACATTACATGTTTTAAACCCGGTTTGCTATTGTAAAGCAAACTTTTAACAAAATTCTTAACACAGTTATCTACACACATCATTTAAAACTAACAGCTCTTTTGTTTCATTTGGGAACACTTAAAGGTCCCGTTTTTTCGCGTTTGTGTTTACAGTGTGCAATATAACGTATTCATATTTCGCGTGTAAAAAAACACAGTATTTTTCAAACAATTCACCTATCTGTATACCAGTGTTTTCACTGTCATAAAAACGGGCTGATGACTTCAATACGTAACGAGTTCTGATTGGGCCAGCGGTTCCTGTGTTGTGATTCGACACCAGCTTAGAGCAGGCTGACCTCCTGGTAACGTGATTGGGCTAGTTTTGGAGTAGTTTTGAGAAGCAAGTGGGCAGGAGCATGTGCTGGAGATGTACTTTATAATCACAGGAGCGTTTTTACTAACGAGATGCGCATGAAATTCGTTTTTTTGCACAGCCCTAAACATCTAGTCAACAAAGCTAAACAGCATTGCCCTTTGTGTAATAAGTTACAGAAACTGTTAAACGCACCAACTTAAATAATAAAATACACTTACCGGTTGTGGTCCATAAACAACGCCTTCTCCAGACGAAGAGGGAACTGCTCCATCTTTCAAGAATAATCTTTGTGCGAATCCAGCATTAAACTGATTGAGATTGAGGAAGCTGTCCTCAGCAAAATGTGCTGCACATAGTTTTACATGTGGATTATAATTTTCGGGAACCGAGTTTAACATCAATTGTAACCATTAATCTCCAAGTACAGCGTCCCTGGGAAGCCCAAACAAAGCTGATTGGAGTCCGAGCTGAAAATAACAGCGTTTCAACGACATGGCAAACACAAAACGCAGCTCTTTCTCCTCCGTCGGAGCGCAACAAGACCACTCCCCCCTTTTTGTGAATTCATGTGGGTGGAGGTTAGTCAAAAAACTGTTTTAGTGACATCATTACTGCAGGAACTAGGGATGTAGTCCAAACTGGTTGTTTTTTTGTAGGCGAATTCTGTTAAATAAAATATCTCACTTGGCATTAAACTTTGAGCTTTAGAATTTTACAGATATTATTTATACTCTAACAACAACATTACACACTAACTAAAGTTTACAACATGGAATCACGAAGAAGGGGACCTTTAAGACATTCAAAGGCCACACTCATTTACTGATGACCTACACTAATGTGTGAGAAAATTTTTACATAATTTGTACACTTATAAATCAAAACTCAGTGTTTGAGAAAGAAATTAACCCCTTGCATTTCTATCTACATTGCGTGTGAGTGTATGTATATATATATATATATATATATATATATATATAGAGAGAGAGAGAGAGAGAGAGAGAGAGAGTGTACAGTACATATTTTTTACTTGTAGTACATATTTTGTCCCCAAGAAGCAGGGTTTACTAGGTCCCCCAACCCCCCTGCCCCACACACATTTGTTTCTATGAATATTGGGGACTTTCCGTAGACTTCTATTTTTTATAGTGACCATATGATATTTTCTATCCCCTAACCCTAAACCTACCCCTTACAGAAAACCAGTCATTTACTAATCTTTATAATTTTTACCCTGAGAGGGACCACAGGCCAGTCTCCACATTGTCAAAAATTGTAGGCTTTACTATCCTTGTGGGGTCATTTGGTCTTCACAATGTAGCATAAACAAATGCACAAATACACGTATGAATACAAGCCAAGTCAATTTTATTTCTAAAACACTTCATACTGTACAATATAGATTGTTTCACAGCAGCTTTACAATAGTAACAAATTCAAATTCTGCTGTAAAGCAGCTCTTACAAGTTAATAATATCATTATACAGCTCAAGTCAAGTTCAAGTTCAGTATTGATTGTGCAAAATTAATCAGTTGTACATACATGCATTCTGTATACAGTGTATATGTGCATATGCATGTACTGTATGTGCAGGTGCAGTTAAAGGAAAACGGTAAGGGTGGAGTGTAATGAAAAGCTGTAAAAAGACTCACAAAAGAGTCAACTAAAACACATTGACTTTATTTTTATTTTTTTCTAGCCACTCTAATAAAACACATGAATGTTGTGGTGGCGGTAGTAGGCTAATAATAATAATTCTAGAAACTTACATAAAAGGATAATGGTTACTGTGTTAAAAACTAAAAAAAAAGGCAAAAATTTAGTCTGTAAACTTCTATGCCCAACCTAATTCCTACAGGGATTAAGCAAATTATATGTACATTTTTAGTCAGGCAAATAAAATAGTACATAAAGGATACATATATGCTTTTAAAAAATCAAAAAGAAAAACAAAAAGATTAAAAAAAACATTTAAACAATTGTTAGAATTTACCATTATTTTAATGTTTATCTTCTTGTGAATTTGTAATGCCCCGTTTATAAATTTGTATGAAATGCTGGCATCAAATACTCAAGCATGCTATAGTATGCTGCAAGATGACTTATCTGTTTCTTTTTGTAAAGCCATTATTTCCTTTTTAAGGTCAGCAATAATTTGGTCCTTTTCCTTCATGGTTCTCCTAGCATTATTGAGTTCATTTGCCATTTTAAACATGTGGTGGCTGTAGTAGCTGTTATGATTCTGTTTTATCATGACTACAATCTTCCTAATGAGCTCATCAACTTGGTACGGTTAGACTTCTCTCTATTGTTGAATATATGGTATTTCCTTTGCATGAATCTATCACTTTTTTTAGTTCTGGTGCCTCCGCTATGTAATCTTCAATTGTCCTGTCTTCAAGATCATCTGCCCTGGTGAACAAGACCATCATGTGTCTGAGCACTTCTTGGCCAAAGGCTGTGTGAATCAATCCAACAGTGTTTCTCTCTTCTTTAGTGAAGCGCCCAATGGCAATTACAAGAAGAAAGACATGAGGACCTGGAGCTGCAAGTCTGATGCATTCACAATCTCATCTAAGACTTCTTCATTGGACAGATTTTGTGTCATGTAGACCAGGAGT
>NW_020528945.1:0-30325 GCF_003368295.1 Carassius auratus | reverse complement strand
ATAATATATTATCTTAAATCAAGCCAAAATGTCCCATATAGACCGCTGTCATCTTGTACAGATTTCTTAACTTTTTTATATTTGCAGTTGAAAACAGTTAAAAGGATTAATCCACTTGAGACATTATATACACAAATCATTTAGGTATGTTTCATCTTCTGTTGTTTTATAATTTATTGCATTTAAGTGTTGTGAGTTACAATGATGGTGTTTTGTGTTTGCATGAAGACTGTGTGCCATCTGTATACTTTAAATTGTGGAAAAGCTACTTGTGATGAACTTTTAATCTTTTCACATGGTTTTATCTTTTACCACCTGAATTATTATGGGGTTGTTGTAAAAGGTACAAACAAGATTATTAGTAGCAGTAAGTGGTATTTGAATTATTGATTTATACTATGTGTTTTAATAAATTTAAAATTACACATTAATAAATGTGGTGTTTTGCATACAGTATTATGTCCCAGGTTCAAAATGTTTACTGATTGCTCTAAAGAAATTGCATCAAGATTTAATGATTGTTTTGTTTCAAATAATTCTAATTGAGTACAATTTATCAACATTTCATTTGTTTGGTTTTCTTTAAAAGGTTAATCTCTTCAGTAGTCTGATCTTCAGACTAGAATTTAAACAAGAGTTTAATGTGTTTTTTATTTTTTTATTTTATGGGGGGGGGACAGCAAATGTATAGATGCAGTTACAGGAAAGACTATAACTATATGCAAAAATATTAACAAAAGAGTCAACTGTAAAAAAATTCTTTTTTCAGCCACTTTAATAAAACACATGAATCTAGTACTAGTAGTAGTAGTAGTAGTAATAATGATAATGATAATAATAATAATAATAGAAATCTAGTAATCTTATAAAATAAAAGGTTAAAATTAACTGGAGATTAAAAAAATGGAAGAAAATTTTTTGAAAAACAAACATAAAATGTCTGTAGTTGATATGTTGAACAATACAGGAATAATACAGTCTGTAAACTTCTAACCACAACCAAATTCGAAGTGGATAAAGCAGATTATCTGTACATACTGTATCTGTATCTTCAAGCAGATAATTAAACGAATAAAAGTGTACATACATATTTTTTTAAATCAAAAAGATTAATAAAAACATGAATTGTTGGGATTTAACATAATATAATGTTACTCTTCTGATTTGTGTATTTTGTAATGCCCCGTTTATACATTTTATGAGATGCTGGCATCATATACTCATGTATACTATAGTATGCTGCAAGATGACTTATTCATTCCTTCACGAAATGCTGCTATTTTATTTCTTTTTGTCCGTTTCTTCTGCGCTAAAGCTTTTTCTGACTTCTGACTTTTGACTTCTGACTTCAGGTCAGCATCCTTTTCCTTTTTGGATCTCCTAGCTCTGTTGAGTTCATCTGACTTTGTAAACATGTGGTGGCTGTAGTAGCTGTTATGATTCTGCTTTATCATGGCTTCAATCTTCCTCATGAGCTCATCAACTTGGGTACGGTCAGACGTATCTCTATTGTTGAATATATGGTATTTCCCTTTGCATGAATCTATCACTAATCTTAGCTCTGGTGCTTCCTTGATGTAATCTTCAACTGTCCTGTCTTCAAGATCATCTGCCCTGGTGAACAAAACCATCATGTGTCTGAGCACTTCTCGGCCAAAGGTTGTGTGAATCAATCCAACGATGTTTCTGTCTTCTTTAGTGAAGCGCCCAATGGCAATTACAAGAAGAAAGACATGCGGACCTGGAGCTGCAAGTCTGATGCCATTCGCAATCTCATTCAAGACTTCTTCACTGGACAGACTTGTGTCATATAGACCAGGAGTGTCCACAACACAAATCTGCTTTCTGTTTATCATCCGAGATTCAAATGAACTCTGTTTAGTGACTAATGCAGCTCTTGCTTCTGACACAAATATCCTTTCTCCAAGAATGGTATTTCCTGAAGCACTCTTTCCAACTCCCGTTTTGCCGACCAAAACTATGCATATGTCCTGACCTGTTGACATTTTAAGAAGTATTTGTTATTAAACATTTGCTAATTTAAATGAATATTAATTAGAACTAGATAAAAAAGTTTGTCAAGACAAACTTTAAGTTGGCTTGAGAAAGCCTGACCAGAAAGTTTGAAAAGTTTAGAAAGTTTGAAAATGTGAAAAGTTTAACAAGTTTAAAAAGATTTAAAAGTTTAAGAAGTTTAAAAAAGACAGTGATTAACCTATTGTTAGCAATACAAGCAAGTGACTACCATGTTATTAACATGATTAGCAAAGTTGCTAGCATGTCGCTAGCATAATTAGCAAGTGACTAGCCATGTCGCTAGCATAATTAGAAAGTTACTAGCATGTCTCTAGCATGTTTCTAGCATGATTAGCATGCAACTAGCATGTTGCTAGCATGATTAGCATAATGCTATCTATCTATCTATCTATCTATCTATCTATCTATCTATCTATCTATCTATCTATCTATCTATCTATATATCTATCTATATGACTATTTCTATCTATCTATCTATCTATCTGACTGTTTCTATCTATCTATCTATCTATCTATCTATCTGACTGTTTCTATCTATCTATCTATCTATCTATCTATCTATCTATCTATCTATCTATCTATCTATCTATCCTAACAACATGTTAATCATGCTAAAATCATGCTAGCAACATGCTAGTCACATGCTTGTCATGCTAGAAACATGCTAGCAACATGCTAATAATGCTAGAAACATGCTAGCAACATGCTAGTTGGATGCTAATCATGCTAGAAACATGTTAGCAGCATGCTAATCATACTAAACTCATGAAAGCAACATGCTAGTCGCATGCTATTCATGTTAGAAACAATGCTAACAACATGCTAATCATGCTAAAATCATGCTAGAAACATGTTAATCGCATGTTAATCATGCTAGAAACATGTTAACAACATGCGAATCATACTAGAAACATGCTAAAGTCATGCTAGCAACATGCTAATCACATGTTAATCATGATAGAAAAATGCTAGCAACATGTTAATCATGGTAAAATCATGCTAGCAACATGCTAGTTGCATGGTAGTAATGCTAGAAAACATGCTAACAACACGCTAGCATGGCACCAAGAGCCATTACAAACAAAAGGTTATGGTCTCATTAGATTTACAACTAGAGAGCAGGAACCTCTTGCTACACACTTTGGTTGAGAGAATCATTTGTCTGTCATCATATTTAACTTAAATGTTAAATACAATGTACTTCACCTTAGTATTTCATGTGATGCTATGTCAGAACATAGGATCAGCATATCTTAACCCAATTCTTAAATTTGTAATTCCACAGTATAGTCACAAATGGTGGATTGATAAAAAACAACTTACTCATTGTAGTGCCTTTAATGATTCTGCTGGTTAAGTTGCTCCTTCAATGATTTCAGAAGATCAGATGGCAGTGGATTTGTTAAAGCAATGAATATGATTTCTGTTTTTAATAATTAGCTTAGCCCAACCTCTTTTGCACATGAGTTTTTATGATTGGATAGGCTTTTACTAGTACTGCTCAGAAAGGAGAGCTTACAAGAAGAAATCATCTAGTTAATATGGATTTTTGACATCGCAATGCATGTTATAAATCTAATATTTTATGCAATATTCAAAATATTTTTTATTATAGTATTTTGAATACCATGACTGTCAGCAATAGCCAATCACATACATATTTGCTGATTTCTTGTATGCAACAGTCAATCACTGCTTAAATCTCCTGAGTTTTGCAGGTCTTGTGTCCAGAATCATCTCATTATAACAATATGTAGGCACTACTGCTGAGTAGAGAACTTCATATAATTATATATAGGCCTACATGCAGTTCCAAAAGTTCATCAGTGATTAGGACAGTTGGTGAACGTTTGGAACAGCATGCATATTCTTAATCTGAAGAACATAATAGTTTAAAAGATAATAGATAAACAACATTTATATCTCATGTGATTGGCTCTTACAGGTGTCCAGAGTATCAGGTAGACATTTGTTGAATGAGTGAACAAGCTTTTTGTCAAATATTTGGTTGACGGTCAACTGTGACATGCACACACTCGTGGTATTTTTTTATTCTTAATTGGATTAATTAATATGAATAATAATAAAAACAATTCAACAGAAATTTTGACTTTTTGTATGTTTTAAAATTACTACACTCTGAAAATAAAATTTTCTTTTATCATGTTGGGTAATTTATTGGGTTATTTTCAATATTGTTTACCCAGGTGCTGGGAAGATTTCTGTAACAGCTGCTGGGTCATAAACATTATCAGAATGTTTTATTTGAACAATTCGGTTAAATGAACTTTATACCCCATAAAAGCAATTTTAAGGACACTGAATATATATATATATATATATATATATATATATATATATTCATTGTGTTCATTTTGCATTAAGCCCTGCATGGGACTGTTTTCTTTATCCCACTATGACCATTACATTGACGCCTGCTCTTGCAAACATTCTAATATTGTATATAATTTTCAGGCATCAGGGTGCCACTGTTAATATGTGGAGTATTTAAATCTCTTATGAATGAGCTATCGCTCTCTTAAATTTTGATGTGGTGATCACGCTCACTCTGTGTAAAGGGAGCACATATTTTAAAATGAGAGAGGCCTATACATGTCAATCTGCTGAGCATGAGCATCAAATCCTTAAGCATGGTCTGTCAGTCATTTCTCCTTACTCTTGACCCATGATCAGTTAAATCTGACTCCTGCAGCTTGTGTTGGATGCAGGGTTGCCAAGTCCTTGTTGTTTTTGTTTTTTTTCATGGAATTAGGCTACTGTTGTTATGGGTTGATTTAGGTTAAAGGTTTGAAATATTGCATAAATGACATCTGACTGAAATGCTTGTAACACTGAAACATTGTGCATTCTTCCCATGATAAACTGTGGTTTATGTTACGTTTTGTGAAGGATTGCTACAAAAAAAAAAAAAAAAAAACCTTAGAGGTGTGGTGTGGCAACTACACTGCCAGCCAAGCAGTAGGCCTGGTAAGAAGCCTTTTAGCTTTGTTTATGATCAATCTGCACAACAGTGACTGTAAAATATGTATTTTAGGTATGGAAATGACATAGTTTGAGTTTTGATATTATATACCCCTCCTTCAAACCAACCACAAAAAATCCCAACCACTAATCAAAACAAATTATATCTCATGTTTAACCACTATAGAGACATCAGAGCCAGATTCCAGAAGATCTGGCTGAGGTGAGGTGCTATCGGTGGGTTTATGAGGCCCTGACGCCCTGCAGCTCACTCCTCAAAAAAGGCTTAAAGCAAATTTTCTAATTGATGTTATCTTTATTAACAAACCACATATTTGAATTCCAAAGAAGTAATTTCTTGCCTACAAAGCTCTTAAAACTACATTTTGTGACACAAAACGGTATTATTTTTTCATTATAGTGGATTCGGTGGAATCCATTTTCCTACTCGCTGTGAGAAAATACGATAACTTCTGCAAGCAGAGTGATACAAACAATGAAAAGGCTGTTGAACTTCTGTTGGACTCTATATCACACTCTTATCAGCCAAATTAGTTTCGAGAACTGTAGTATAACATATATTTTGCAATACCCGTAACAAATGTAAAAGATTTCCAGTAAGCTACAATACATTTGGTTTATTGGTTAATGGTTTCATTCATTTTTATTGGATTTATTATGATGTATCTGATATCTATATCTTGCTCTGTGTCTTACATGACTCCTTACATTTAAAGCAGTCACGCAGGAAAGTATATTATTCAGATTACAGCTGACCTCAGATAAAACACGCACACTTTCAGGGTAGATAAGGTACAAAGGTGTACGATTTATAAAAAAAATGGTACCATCCCAGTGACAGCGTTTTGCACTGAGAGTACACATATGATGATGATTCTCAGATATTAGATGTATTGCCAAGTATTTTTACAATTTAATGCTGCACCTTTCTTGCACCTTTAATCTTGCACCTTTTGGACTGATCCAGATTCACCAGCCATGCAGAAAATAGATTTTTTGGTCTTTCAGTTCCTGGAACATATTATAAATAGATAAATGACTTCCAGTCAGCTTGTTTGGTATCATGTATTAGATAACACTTTAGTTTAAGGTGTCCTTGTTGCACGTTACATGTACTTACTATTATAATAACAGTTAATTATGCATAATTACATGAAAGTAACCCTATAACCCAAACCCTAATCCTAACCTTAACCATAAGTACTTGTACTTAATTAATATTGCTTAGTACTTAATCAGATAATTACATTGAAACAATGATGTATGAGTAAAGAATATAAAGATGAGTAAAGAAAATAAAGCTAATAATAATAATAATTTAGATCAAAAATAAATTTCCTCCACAAGGACTACCTTAAGTGTAACAATGTATTATTATCGATACATGACACCAAACATGCAGTCTATATGTATTTATTGGTGTTAATGTTTCAATGCATGCATATCATATCATGGTCCATATATATTATATAGCCCATTGATTTAAAACAAAAAAGTCACACAGGTTGTACCAAATTTTATTCTGCTTCAGTTGGTAAAATATTTCCTATTTAGAAGGCTTTCACGATTCGCTAAAATATGGCAGATAAATTCTGTAGCAGTTCTCGATCATGTAATGTCCTAAATGACAAAATCAATCAATAAACATAAATAAATAAACAAAAATAAATAACTGTAGTTGTTTTTACAACATGTCTTTCTGTTTTACTATATTGTAGCTGATTCATAAAAGCATTAAGCCACTCAAGACTGTGTATTATATTCAAAAAATAATTTAGCCGTATTTCACAGTATAATTGATTATGAAAGTACTGACACAGTCTTTCATAATTGCTTAGACACTAAAAGTGGTACTTGAAGCCCCAGGGCCGTGCACAGACCTTTTGAGGGGCATGTGCTGAAACTGAAAAAGGGCACCCCCCCCCCCCCCTTTTTTTATATCAAGATTATTTATTAAGCCTGCATAAAAGGAAGAAATGGTCACATCTTCATGACAAATTCAATAACACAAAATAATAGTCTCAAAAGCTTTAGATTTATTCACGATTAATAAAAACCATAATAATAATATTAGATAATTAGATAATATAGATAAACAGGGTTTTAAGGTCTTCTTTAAACCTAATACAACAGCAACCTTCTGTGAGCCATGTATCTGGCAAAAATTTTATACTGTGGTGGACCAGGGATGTTGGTCTCTTGAAGGTCTCTTATTCACTAAACTTTCCCTAAAATAAGCCAGCAATGAAAAAATAAATAAAAATAGTGTGAAAAGTACAGTTGCAGTGAAAAGCATTTCTGAAGGATCACGTGACACTGAAGAGTACTGAACTGGAGTAATGATGCTGAAAATTCAGCTTTGATCACAAAAATAAATTACATTTTAAAATATTCAAATAGAAAACAGTTATTTAAAATTGTAAAAATATTACACAATATTACTGATTTTGCTGTATTTTGGATCAAATAAATGAAGCCTTGGAATGAATCATGAATTACATTCTGTATGATAAACTATAAAGATTTCAGTGATCTTCTCAAATTTTTTTTTTAGTTACTACTACATTACTGTAGTAAAACCATGTTTTACAACATTTTATACAGAGAGTATACAGAGAGTATACCATAACATGATTAGCCTAAATGTTAATAAATTAAGTGTATCAGCAATCATAAATCAAAGAAGAAATTTCTTAGAAATATGTTATCTAGGTGACGAGGATCACTCGTCGCTGTGTAAGTTCCAGTACGAAAAAGCGCGGGGGCGCACCTGTTATGATTTCCCGATGGTAAAAACAAATTATATGTTGTTGTATTACTTATCAATATATCATTTATGACCAGCGAATGTGTGCAAATGTGATTTTTTTTTCTGTCCGTCATTAAAACGGCGACGGCGCCTGCCGCTGCGGGCATCACATTACATTTTCATCTACAGGTTACAAACTAGTTTTTTTTAGCTATATAGACGGAGCGCTCAGTTTTTTCCTGTGGTAAAATGCATTTGGCCAAATTAGCATTTTATAAAAGATGAAATGCAACTGCTATGACTAGATGGCAAATGCTAGCCCTCTCTTTCAGGCGACGTCCCACATGTCTCAGTCAGTGAGTCAGTCAGACATCAAATAAATAAAATATGAGCCTTTATAGACAATGTTTAGTAGTACTTATTCAAACAACAAGATATTTATTTACCCTTCGCAAAACTTTGTTCAGCTCAGCTGGTGTCTACTGTGCGGCTGCTGTGGAACTTCAGTTGATTCAATGAATATAGAGGGGGCGGAGTTATCAGCTTACTGACCGCTTGAGGATCGAATAAGATTTACACAAGCTCGTTTTAAGAACTTTCATTTGGTAAAACAGACAGACAGACGTAAAGGGTGACCAATAGCATTGATAAAAAAAAAAAAAAAAAACACCACCAAAAAAAGGGCACTTCGGAGTGTAAGGGCAAAAAGGGCATGTGCTCTGCACAGGTTGAGCCCTACCTGTGCACGTGCCTGTGAAGCCCACTCAGTACTCATATACCTACTGTATATCTTTATCTGCAAAACTAAAAGCACATTACATGTTTTAAACCCGGTTTGCTATTGTAAAGCAAACTTTTTAACAAAATTCTTAACACAGTTATCTACACACATCATTTAAAACTAACAGCTCTTTTGTTTCATTTGGGAACACTTAAAGGTCCCGTTTTTCGCGTTTGTGTTTACAGTGTGCAATATAACGTATTCATATTTCGCGTGTAAAAAAACACAGTATTTTTCAAACAATTCACCTATCTGTATACCAGTGTTTTCACTGTCATAAAAACGGGCTGATGACTTCAATACGTAACGAGTTCTGATTGGGCCAGCGGTTCCTGTGTTGTGATTCGACACCAGCTTAGAGCAGGCTGACCTCCTGGTAACGTGATTGGGCTAGTTTTGGAGTAGTTTTGAGAAGCAAGTGGGCAGGAGCATGTGCTGGAGATGTACTTATAATCACAGGAGCGTTTTTACTAACGAGATGCGCATGAAATTCGTTTTTTTGCACAGCCCTAACATCTAGTCAACAAAGCTAAACAGCATTGCCCTTTGTGTAATAAGTTACAGAAACTGTTAAACGCACCAACTTAAATAATAAAATACACTTACCGGTTGTGGTCCATAAACAACGCCTTCTCCAGACGAAGAGGGAACTGCTCCATCTTTCAAGAATAATCTTTGTGCGAATCCAGCATTAAACTGATTGAGATTGAGGAAGCTGTCCTCAGCAAAATGTGCTGCACATAGTTTTACATGTGGATTATAATTTTCGGGAACCGAGTTTAACATCAATTGTAACCATTAATCTCCAAGTACAGCGTCCCTGGGAAGCCCAAACAAAGCTGATTGGAGTCCGAGCTGAAAATAACAGCGTTTCAACGACATGGCAAACACAAACGCAGCTCTTTCTCCTCCGTCGGAGCGCAACAAGACCACTCCCCCCTTTTTGTGAATTCATGTGGGTGGAGGTTAGTCAAAAAACTGTTTTAGTGACATCATTACTGCAGGAACTAGGGATGTAGTCCAAACTGGTTGTTTTTTTGTAGGCGAATTCTGTTAAATAAAATATCTCACTTGGCATTAAACTTTGAGCTTTAGAATTTTACAGATATTATTTATACTCTAACAACAACATTACACACTAACTAAAGTTTACAACATGGAATCACGAAGAAGGGGACCTTTAAGACATTCAAAGGCCACACTCATTTACTGATGACCTACACTAATGTGTGAGAAAATTTTTACATAATTTGTACACTTATAAATCAAAACTCAGTGTTTTGAGAAAGAAATTAACCCCTTGCATTTCTATCTACATTGCGTGTGAGTGTATGTATATATATATATATATATATATATATATATATAGAGAGAGAGAGAGAGAGAGAGAGAGAGAGTGTACAGTACATATTTTTACTTGTAGTACATATTTTGTCCCCAAGAAGCAGGGTTTACTAGGTCCCCCAACCCCCCTGCCCCACACACATTTGTTTCTATGAATATTGGGGACTTTCCGTAGACTTCTATTACTTTTATAGTGACCATATGATATTTTCTATCCCCTAACCCTAAACCTACCCCTTACAGAAAACCAGTCATTTACTAATCTTTATAATTTTTACCCTGAGAGGGACCACAGGCCAGTCTCCACATTGTCAAAAATTGTAGGCTTTACTATCCTTGTGGGGTCATTTGGTCTTCACAATGTAGCATAAACAAATGCACAAATACACGTATGAATACAAGCCAAGTCAATTTTATTTCTAAAACACTTCATACTGTACAATATAGATTGTTTCACAGCAGCTTTACAATAGTAACAAATTCAAATTCTGCTGTAAAGCAGCTCTTACAAGTTAATAATATCATTATACAGCTCAAGTCAAGTTCAAGTTCAGTATTGATTGTGCAAAATTAATCAGTTGTACATACATGCATTCTGTATACAGTGTATATGTGCATATGCATGTACTGTATGTGCAGGTGCAGTTAAAGGAAAACGGTAAGGGTGGAGTGTAATGAAAAGCTGTAAAAAGACTCACAAAAGAGTCAACTAAAACACATTGACTTTATTTTTATTTTTTTCTAGCCACTCTAATAAAACACATGAATGTTGTGGTGGCGGTAGTAGGCTAATAATAATAATTCTAGAAACTTACATAAAAGGATAATGGTTACTGTGTTAAAAACTAAAAAAAAGGCAAAAATTTAGTCTGTAAACTTCTATGCCCAACCTAATTCCTACAGGGATTAAGCAAATTATATGTACATTTTTAGTCAGGCAAATAAAATAGTACATAAAGGATACATATATGCTTTTAAAAAATCAAAAAGAAAAACAAAAAGATTAATAAAAACATTTAAACAATTGTTAGAATTTACCATTATTTTAATGTTTATCTTCTTGTGAATTTTGTAATGCCCCGTTTATAAATTTGTATGAAATGCTGGCATCAAATACTCAAGCATGCTATAGTATGCTGCAAGATGACTTATCTGTTTCTTTTTGTAAAGCCATTATTTCCTTTTTAAGGTCAGCAATAATTTGGTCCTTTTCCTTCATGGTTCTCCTAGCATTATTGAGTTCATTTGCCATTTTAAACATGTGGTGGCTGTAGTAGCTGTTATGATTCTGTTTTATCATGACTACAATCTTCCTAATGAGCTCATCAACTTGGGTACGGTTAGACTTCTCTCTATTGTTGAATATATGGTATTTCCCTTTGCATGAATCTATCACTTTTTTTAGTTCTGGTGCCTCCGCTATGTAATCTTCAATTGTCCTGTCTTCAAGATCATCTGCCCTGGTGAACAAGACCATCATGTGTCTGAGCACTTCTTGGCCAAAGGCTGTGTGAATCAATCCAACAGTGTTTCTCTCTTCTTTAGTGAAGCGCCCAATGGCAATTACAAGAAGAAAGACATGAGGACCTGGAGCTGCAAGTCTGATGCAATTCACAATCTCATCTAAGACTTCTTCATTGGACAGATTTGTGTCATGTAGACCAGGAGTGTCCACGACACAGATCTGCTTTCTGTTTATCATCCGAGATTCAAATGCACACTCTTTAGTGATTGATGTACCTCTTGGCTCTGACAAAAATATCCTCTCACCAAGAATGGTATTTCCTGTAGCACTCTTGCCAACTCCTGTTTTGCCGACCAAAACTATGCGAATGTCCTGACCTGTTGACATTTTAAGAAGTATTTGTTAACACATATTTGATCATTTGAACTAATATTAACTAGGATTAAAACCAGCTGTTAGTTATCATAAGACGGTGGACTGATAAAGAACTTACTCATTGTAGTTCTGTTGATGATTTCCTGCTGGCTGCGTTGCTCCTTCAAGGATTTTAGAAGATCTGATGGCAGGGGGTTTGCTGAAGCCATCAATGCAGAGTTCTGTTTATTGCCTCTGTTTTTAAGAATATTCTAAGCCCAACCTCTTTTGCACACGCGTTTTAAGATAAGATAGGTTTTTACTTGAACTATTTAGGAAGGGAGATGAGAGGAAGTGATTCATTTGGACATCTGTACTCTGAAGGTAAGAGTTTATGGCACTATTTAAAAGAAGAAATCAGCTAGTTGACTAAAATGGATTTTAGTACTTATCAACCCTAAGATTTTAGACATTGCATAGACTATTTCTAATATAACATTAGGCACAGTGTCTGTCTGTCTATCTATGTCAGTCTGTCTAGTAGAAATAAAATATGTATTTCTCAGTGCTCTACAGTACA
This sequence comes from Carassius auratus, assembly GCF_003368295.1. Taxonomy (NCBI): domain Eukaryota; kingdom Metazoa; phylum Chordata; class Actinopteri; order Cypriniformes; family Cyprinidae; genus Carassius; species Carassius auratus. The sequence continues at coordinate 18,012 of NW_020528945.1, read as the reverse complement.
TGCACTACTGCTAAAATAGTTGCTGGTCCCAGCTAGAAATGGTTTGTTCTAAAATGTTCTGCATTACCATGAATTGTTCAAGCAATGTTTTTAGCGGGTAGTTTTATTTTTGTCCCCAGAACGTTCACCTATAAAATCAAATAACATTCTCTTCAAACATTCTTAAAATGTTTAGTGATAGCATTGTTAGAACATCATTTTCTAACATTCTTAACGTTTTTAGCGGATAGTTTTATTTTTGTTCCAAGAATGTTATCTCAAAAGATAGTATAACATTCTCTATAAACATTCTAAAAATGTTAAGTGATAACATTGTTATAACATAATTCCTTAATATTCGTATAATGTTCCTAACTGACGTATGGAACTGTACGCACATTCCTAATCTGAAGATCAAGGGTTAAGATAAAGAGAGTTTTTATTTACACAACATTTATATGTCAGGTGACTGGCTCAAATAGGTGTTGATAAGAGTATCTGTAAGCCAAATATATGTTGGATGAGTGACCTTTAACAGTTTTGGCCTTTTGCCAGAAATGTATCAGGCTCACTGAATAAGCGTGGTAAACTGTGATATGTACACATTTCGTTCTTAACCCTCGTTAACTGGTTGGATTTATGATTAAAGGTCATAATCCAAACCTACACTAGACTTGTTGTCATTTGTATCACTTCAATGCCATTCAATTACATAAAAAAAAACTTAATTGCCATGTTGTGTTATATTGCACAAGTATAAAAAAGTAATGACAAGAGAAAGAAGAGTTTGGGTGATTTTTCTCTGCAGGTGTAGAGATATTCTGAAAATAACTTTCCAGTTTACTTTAATTTTCCAAGTGTTTCAAAGCCTGTTTCCACAACTGAGTAAAATGTAAAAGGAAGTAATTGTAAAGTTTTGACTTTATTTCTCACAATTGCAACTATATTTCTCAGGATTTGAGGTAAGCCTATATCTTGCAGTTCTGAATTTATTTCTCAGAATTTACATAATTTCTCAGGAATTTCATCTTGTTTATATCTCACAAGCTCGCACTTCAGATTTTCACCTGAAGAATGGTCACTCAGGTAGCCTACTGTACGTTACTTTTTATGAATACTGTTAATTTATATACACTATTCTTTTCACTTTTTTTGGCTATTAAAGAGTAAAATCATATATGGAACTGTCTAGGGGTGCTCCGATCACGATCGGCCGATCGTTAATGCGCATCTCGTTAGTAAAGCCGGTTCTCTAATCAGCAGTTAATTCCATCAGGTACGTGATTTCACATAGAGCAGCTGTTACTACACAGAGCCGTTGTTAACTGAGAAGATGCTCCGGCTTTACTAACGCGATGCGCATTAACGATCGGCCGATCGTGATCGGAGCACCCCTAGAACTGTCAGTCTCTTGCTTAGTTTCTGAATGAATCAGCGTTTATGAGAGAAACCGTCTCAGGTTACGAATGTAACCATGGTTCCCTGAGAGGGAACAAGACACTGCGTCCTCTGAGGGGACACTATGGAGAACACCTCGTCGTGACCCGTGTCTGAAGTGTAGCGGGTCCCGGCTAGGTCTCCACTGGCAGATATATAGATAATCCTCTGATAGGAGTGCTCTGGAAATATTAGAAATATTACCAGGGGGCAAGGAACTCGACCGGAAGTTGAAGTCGGGTGGGGGCTGCCATCTTTTAGCAGAACATCACTTGCGTTAGCATTCCCATTGACTCCCATTCATTTTGGCGTCACTTTGACAGCGAATAACTTTACATCTGAGGCGTTTAAAGACTCCGTTTGTCAATAATTTATTTCTAAAGATACACAACAATGTATAAAGGTCTCCATTACCCTCTATGTTACATTATGGCCCCGTAGAAACAGATTTTGTAAAAAATAGGCTAACGATTGCGTCATAACCACTCGTCTCTCTGTCGCATTACCGTACAGACAGGAGGAGAAGCTCGCAGGCAATTAACTTAATATGGCGTACTGGCGTTACATTTTAAAATACTATACAAAATAATTAATCAGAATACTTACTCCTGCTCACTCACGACAAAGAACTCCCCGCTCAAGCTCGCCGTCTCTGCAAGATTAACGCACGCACAGCTACTAGAAGATTTACATCTGTCAGACAGGTTGCTGACGTCGTCAAGCTTCGTTTGAGTCTGCGCGTCAGAAACGGAAGTGCTAAAAAAGGCTAAAAATGGGCTTCACTTGTCTCAATTGAGTTCCAATGGGGTCGCTGTGTCCATTTCTTTTACTGTCTATGAATATTACAGAGAAATCAGTGACGCAGGACAACAGTTGCTCTTTCTCCATTCACTTGGATTATCTTTATTTTCAACTTCATTTTAACTTTGTATCTGCAATCATGAATTATTTTCTGTTATTTTTGTCTGCTTTGCATTAAAGCACAGGTTATATCCACATTTGGATTACATGAAGTAATATAATCTTCAACTGTCTGTTTTCACATAAATGTATCCTCACATATTTTTCCAAACATGAACTTAAAGTTTGTATGAAACCAAAAACAAACGCTTTCCCTTTAAATCCCATGTTTGGTCTATCATCAATCATATCTAAACTTCTTCATTTAAACACCTAGTATCTTTGTCCTCTTATCAAAAGAGTATTTTTGTAAATAAATGTACATTTTTATAAGTGTTCACTTTATACAACAGAATAATTCTCCTTTGCAGTTAAACTGTATTACACTATAAGAACACAGACTTCAATAATACACATATCTGCCTCATTGCTTGGCACTCAGTTCTATAAACTAAATCTGTATCATTGTAATATTAACCTGCATGTGCCCTTAAACAAGGCCGCAGCTGTAACTGGTCTTATGCTGTACATTCACATTAACTTTTTACCCTTTTAACATTGTACTACACACATTGCTGTTTTCCACACACACTGAAATAACTCACAAATGCATCGGAGCCGTAAGGTAAAAATAAAATAATCAATCTGCGGATGTCGGCCGCCATTTTCTCACCAGCGTACTATCAAACTTAACGGTTTACACATTTGACATACTTTTAGCTTACAGAGCACACATCACTGGGAATTCCTATTAGCTTATAAACATTTTGTAGTCACATACAAGGTGTGTAACTAACCTGGAAATATTAGAAATATTACAGAGAAATCAGTGACGCAGGACAACAGCTGCTCGTTCTCCATTCACTTGAGCTCATCTTGCTCTGCGTATCGCTAAATGATCCAGTGTGACGCTACTCATGGCTACTGCCACCCAGTGTCCGTTTTATGGAATACATGTCATTATGTGCTTTTTCCGTAATCTCTCATTAATATTTAATTATACAAGTCAAAATAAAATAAAATACTATTTCAATAAAAGGAAAGAAACCAAAAAGTAATAATCTCAACAAAACTCATTTTGTGAGTGTCACAGAAGCATACTTTGAAAAACGCCAACGTGTTGGCCGGCGACAGCCTCTGACGTCACTACCAGCATGACTATAAATACGCGCCCGTAGGACCTGTCACTTATCTTCTTCGTGAAGCTTGCGTTCGAAGCATGGCAGGGAGCTAGAAGATGCAGTGTCTCGTTCCCTCTCAGGGAACCATGGTTACATTCGTAACCTGAGACGTTCCCTGTCAAGGGAACTTCAAACTGCGTCCTCAGAGGGGACACTATGGGGAACCGTATACCCACGCCGCCATGCTGAGGGAAGTGCAGGCCAGAATCATGGCAAACACTAAGTACCAACTCTACCATTTCACCGGGAGTCGCCCCTGGGATGGTTCGATGGCTGTTCATGACATTATCCCTTATGGCCAAAGGCCTAAGCAACATACCCAACTTACCTGTAGGGCCTCGGCCCAGGGTAGAGCTGAAGGCTAGGAATCACGAAAGATTCCTTTAAGGGAAACGGCTAAGAACCTAGCCCTTTTCTACTACCAAGTCTTGCCTGTCACACAGGGGCTACCGCTAACTTTCACAAAAACTTGCCGAAAGAGCTGTCCCAACAGTACTCTAGTAGTAACATCCTGTTCTAGATAGGTATCGGAGGATACCTGGGTGGAGTGGCGCCCAGGAAAAACGGGGCTTTAACCGACTCAAGAAAGGGCACGAAGCAGCCACGCGAAGCCCTCACCATATAGGATTTTTAGAAAGAACGCACTAGCGAGCAAACTTACCACAGTGTGGATTTCAGAAAGTGTGCAAAGACTTCACGTGCACACTTACCATAGCATGGATTTACAAATACTGTTCTAAGGAGGGGCTCTCGTGGCACTCTGATAGAGCAGCTCGTAGATGGAATGGCCCGGGAGCAGAGCAATTGGAGGACGGAACGTACAGATGAAGCCTCGGCCACGCCTGTACCATGGCGTCCAGCCCCAATGGAGCTGGATGAGTCAGAGGAAGCCAGAGGGGATAGTGCGATGCTCTCTCGAGCCGCAAAACCGATCCACCCAAGTCTGGCCAACCACTCCAACTCTGCTTCAAGACCTTGGTGCGAAGTTGCCATTCCCCGAGCCTCAGCCCCTGCCTCAGCAGGATGTCTGTTCTCACAGTGCGTCTCAAAACAGTATGTAGTACTGGAGGACTCTGATGAAAAAAATGAGAATTCAGTCTCCCATGAGAGGAGGACTCTGAGTTCCGAGCAGCATGCTCATAGGGGACCCTTTTAGAAAAGGGGAGCGCTGCTAAACTACCACGAGAATTGCCCACACAGCCCCTCATGTTGAGGGGCGGTGCTTGAGGTGTATAACAAATACACACTGGTAGAATGAAGCCCAAGGAACCCAGGGCGAATCATCTTAAGAAAGGGAACGAAGCAGAGCACGTAACCCCTACCGTACAGGATTTCAGAAAGTGCGCAGAATCTTGCATGCACACTTACCACTTTACGTGGATTTCAGAAAGTGCACAGAGTGTTCATGTGCACACTGACCACCATGTGGTTTTGAGAAAGTACACAGGCTTAGCGTGTGTACAGAAAGGTTCCTAAGCATCACAGAGGCGCTGGATCGCACAGGAGAGGCAAGCTCCAACTCTAAAAGCGAGGGGAGCATCACCTGAGGCAGTACATACAGAAAGACTTCTGTAACCACCACCTCCACCTCCACCTTCCCATTGGACACTAAGCGGCCAGGCGACCCCTCAGGGTGACCTGGCCTGACATCCATGAAAATTCCCTCTAGTGCTGTGCCAGTTCTGATGATCAGCCAGGCTCCTCGGGAGGGGGTGTGGGACGAGCAACCGCAGAGCGCTTGCTACCCACACCCAGGACTCGCTCCGCGGTGGGTGTCGCGTCTGGGGGGGGGGGCAAACCCATGCGGCACGGCCGCCTGCCGAAAGCCTGTGATCGTGGCCACCTAATACCAGAGCACGAGGCCACTCTCCTGTACTGGAGTCCCGCTTACGGGGCGCCCCCTTTTTGTCCGGACCATCAGTAAGGTGATCACTATGAAAATAGGACTAACCAAAACATCACAGGTCCAGAATAGGAGACTGTTATGTGAGAAACTTTCCACCTAACCTCGATCAGGCGGAGAGCTGGTGGCTACAGGGGAATTAGGAAGGGGAGAATAAAAAAAGAAGTTAAAAACATCCAAAGGAAGTGAATAACTCCTAGGTATCACTCCGATCCGGACGAGAATGCTGCCTCGTCTGAATCACATCACTCAGACCCTGCTTACCACTTCGTGACCCGCGATTCCTCTTGCCCCTGCCCTTAGGCGGGGGAGGAGCGCGAGCCGCGACACTAGCCTTCTGCGCCGTCTTCGATCCTCAGATCGAGATGGGCCAGGACCCTTTTGTTGTCCGGGCTCGGACCTGGACCTTCGTGGGATGAAGGATTTAAAGGCAGCTGAGCGCGCCCTTGCCTCCCTGAACTTTTCGACCACCATCTTGACGGAGGTACCGAAAAGCTCAGAAGGCGAAACCGGAGCATCGAGAAAAACCCCCTTTCTTCCTTCCCGATGTCTGCCAGTTTCACCCACAGATGTCTCTCCGTTACCACCATGGCCGCCATAGACCTACCCATGGCTGAGGCGGATTTACCATTTAAGCGGGATGATTTACCATTTAAGTGGGATGTTTATCCTGGAGTGGCTTAGATTTCAAAGAGGGAGATTTAAGAGAGGATGTTTCCCCCACAGAGAGATAGCTAGCCAGCATCTCTTCTACAGGGGGCATCCTCTCATAGCCGTTTTCGTGCATGCCATCGATATCAGCATAACTCGTATGCTGAAACCAATGGATGCGAGAGGAAAACGGCCTCTTCCATTCCTTTTTTTAGACTTATGCATTTAAGTCAGGCAAGAATGGAAGGCTCACCTGGGCTGGAGGGCTATGGTCAGACAAATAACGCTCATCAAGGCGACCTCGCAACGTCACATTTCTGGCATGCTTCCATGGCAAGTCTAATTTTGCTGTGGTGTGATTCATAACCTCTAACAGCTCCCCATACGCAGGGCAAGAGGATTGAGAAGGCTCAGCCTCAGCTTCTCCGGTAACATCTCCTGCTCTTTTTGGGTAGAACCCAGCAGAGCACTAACTTCAGTATCAGAATGGGTTAATGACAACGCATTTTCCTGCTGAAGTTCATTTTCATTTGCCGCCGAAGAGTGTGAAAGGAAAAGTCCCTCTCTACACTCCTCAGCGAGATCCACCTGTGATACCCACAAGCTCATTCTCCTCCATGCCTCGGCAACGGCGGGACCTGAGCCGCGGGAACCAGATGGCCACCCCTCTTTCCTCGAAAAGAGAGACAAACGAGAGCAGGCTTTTTCACAGAAAAACGTTCGCAGTGCACGCAGATTGCCCCCTCAAGGATATTGCGCGCATGCTCTTCGCCCAAACAAGAGACGCAAAGACTGTGTGTGTCATCAGGTGTCAAATAACGCTGACATGGATGCACACACTGTTTAAATGCCTTGCTAGTGGATTGCCATGATAACAATAATAGATCGCTCTTACCGTTTTGGTCGTTTCTCAGATGCACGCTTCAAACAAAACAGTCAATGAAGACGAAGAAGATAAGTGACTGGTCTTACGGGCACGTATTTATAGTCGCGCTGGTAACTGGTAACGCCGGCCAACACGTTGGCATTTTTCAAAGTATGCTTCAGACACAGGTCACCATGAAGTGTTCCCCATAGTGTCCCCTCAGAGGACGCAGTTCGAAGTTCCCTTGACAGGGAACTTAAAGCAACCTATGTTGGCTTGTTTACATTTTTGAGACTCTGAAGCCCCTTAAAGTTAAGTGACTGGAATTTAATGTCATAAACATAGGCTGTACAACTTGATGTAATTTCTAGTGAGAAATATGTATTGTAGTATTTAACCATTTTCTTAGTCATCACCAAAGCACTCTCTATTTTTTTTTTTTTTTTTTTGCAGAGCATTACGTTATTCTGAAGTGTCTGCTTCATAAACCAAATCGCCTTTTTCGTGAATTTCGTATTCCCCAAACATAGGCCTACATAGGCCTACTCCCAGAACAGACATTTGCAGGGGAGCATGGGAAAGAAGCAGAAGACTTCCTAGAAGTCACTGGTGTTGAAAGTTATTGTTGTTGTAAATACTTTTTATTCCACAAAATTAATGTGACATTAATCTGTATTATTCTTTCTTTAGGGCATACTGCTTGCTGGACAGTGTGACACACTACCTTGAGAATGGAAGCCCAGGATAAATTGCAGGTTATCCTGCTTGGCACGACGGGGTCTGGTAAAAGTGCTTCAGGAAACACCATACTTGGTAAAAAGGTTTTTAAATCTTATGCATCTACTCAGTCAGTCACAGTATCAAACCAGACTGAAACAGCGAGAATTCATGGAATGGAAGTCACAGTTGTGGACACTCCTGGATGGCACTGTACTAAAATCTCTGAGGATGAGGTCGCATCACAAATAAAGGCAGCCACTGCATCACTTAATGGGCATTATGCTTTTCTCATGGTCATCCCCATTGGTTCCTATACAGCAAAAGAAATGCAAATGATTCCACAGTTACGTAAAATCCTAGGAGAAGATTTTTTTACTCATACTACAATTCTGTTTTCATTCCATGATAACCTTGAGTCAAAATCCTTTGATCAGTTTATTACAGAAGAAGAGGGAGCACTGAAGATTATCATTCAGTGCTGTGGAAATCGAGTGTACACCTGGAACAACAAAGATCGTTCATCTGTGAAGAATTTAAACAAGTTGTTAAAGGATCTAAAAGAAACACAGGGAATGAATGAAAACTCTAAGGAGAGTTCGCAGAGTGAAAATCAAGATGAAAAAATTATCGTAAAACCAGAACAAGATCAAGTCACATCTGAAGAAACTATAGGACATTCAGATGCACATATGAAGAGGCACAAGAAAGACACTACAGAACCAATGGACAAGACAAGTGAAGAAGTCAGAGTTGTTGTCTTGGGAATGGCTGGGGTAGGAAAGACCTCAACCATTACCACACTTTTAGGAAAGGATAACAAAACTGAAATAAGCCAATCGCCGGTTAATAAAACCAGAAGGTCTGGGATTAACTTAGTGTTGATTGATTCTCCTGGCTTTAAGGAAGCAACAGAAGTGAATGATTCAGTCTCCCAGTCTTTGTCATATGCTGCTCCAGGGCCACATGTCATTATGATTGTAATCAGAGCGGGACAAGTTACCTCAGAAAACCTCAAAATAATTGATCGCATACATGCGTGTCTTCACAAATCAAGAAAACAAACAATGATCCTGTTCTCTGGAAAGGATTATCTAGAAAACAAAGATATTGAAGAGTATATTAAGGAGAATCCAGAGATTGAAAATCTTGTAAAATTGTACGGCAAAAGATTTCATGCACTGAATAACAAGGATGTCAATGATCAGACTCAAGTTAACCAACTGCTTGAAAAGATTTCTGCAATTTACCATGAACACGATGGTCACTTCGTCAAAGAAAAGAGGAACGGTCCGGATCACACAGAAGAAAAAAGTATGTACATGACAAAGAACGTATTAAATTAAGCATAACATTTTTTTTTATTATTACGCGATTAAGATTGTGACTATGTGTGTTTCTTTTCATTTTAATAGAGAAACGAGAAAAACATAACGATTTAAAGGATGGCTTAATGATTTAAAAGAGGTATTGTGTATTTTCATATTCACTCATAACTCTCTATATACTGAGTATTTGATTGCTAAGTGTTAAATTGATAGTTCACAAAAGTTTTTCATAATTTACTCACCCTCACATTGTCCTAAACCTGTATAAAAAAAGTAAAAAAATATATATATATTTTACATATAATATTCGTTTTTTTTTAACAGTCAGACGCTGCCACCAATTGTTAGGTTGGAACCATTCTTAAAAATATTTTATTTTGTGTTCAATAGAAGAGAGAATCTCACACAGGTTTGGAACAACTTGAGAGTGAGTAAATAATGACAGAATTTTTTTTATTTTAGGATGAACTATTCCTTTAATAACATTTTCTAATTGGCTGTCATTGATTGTCTGCTTCATTGTGACACCAAAAAAAAAAAAAAAAAAAATGTCTTTTTTCTCCCTCTTCTTTTTAAGACCTCAAGAAGTGCAATACAACATTGGAAAAAAAGAGATGTGCTGGAAAACGTTCAGTTTTATCATCTTTCCACACATTCTTTTTCATCTGAAGACCAATATTCCTATAAAAATGTTGTGTTTGCAAATGTATAATATTCTCTTCAATGATAAGTGTTATGTTAACTTGACAGGTAACACAGAGCTGAAGACTAAGCAGTGTAAACAGAACTGAGGATAATAAACAGCAAAATAAATATTTCTGTGACAGTAAGTTGGATGTACCCAGTAGGTTAGAAATGAACAAATACAGGCTTCTCGTGATGAGGTGTTTGTTTTGCACATTGTGTAACAAGTTTCTGACCAGAATCACAGTTTTATTCTGAGCATCCTATGATTTAAAAATTTTAGATAAAACTTTTACACTTCTATCTTTCAAGTGTAATCATTACAATCAAATGTACTACACAGGGTATAGATTGGCATTATTATTATTGTTGTTAAGACTAGACCTTTTTCACCTTTAAAATATAATTTCATCTTGCAAATCTAGTTTTTGTTCTTAATGCAGTTTGTTTTGTCATGTGAGTTTGTGAGATGTAGGCCTATGTTTATCCAGCCTGTTAGTGTATTTTCATAAATATTTGATTTAATCACTTATTCTTTTGACTTTTAACTTTGTATTTGATAAATTCATTAAACATGAGATTTAAACTTATTCATTGTTTAATTTACTTTTATTACTATCAACATTTCAGGAACTTTGGACGAGGCAATCATTGCACAGAAGTTTTAACTGTCATTAAATTTCCTACCCCTAACCATAACAGAAAACTTTGTTTTTGAATTTTTTTTAAAACATTATGAAAAATGTACCCAGACAGTATTTTCTGTTTCTTTAATTATGACTTTATAAAGTGGTATCTAACCAGCGCCACATACCTTCCACTGAAAATTCTGTGAAAATCCTGGAGTATTATGAAATAATAGTTAATTATGTTGTGTTTTGTGTAGAGCTGGTTCATTACCGTACAAATTATTATACGCATCTGTCTTTTATTTACAACCATGCAGGTTTTTATTTAAATCTTCGTCATTACCGTGTCATTTGCAATACTAATGTTCGCATCTGGGTGGGGTGTTTTCAGCTTTTTTGTGTCTTTGTAGGCTGGTGCCTATGATCTGTAATGTCTTTTTTGATATATTAAATGATTGATTCAATATATCAGTGAGAATATACAAGATATAGGCTACAATACTAGCCATATAGCATGATTATTATTACATATGGAAACAAAACATGCAAAACATTTCACATACAGGGGTTGGATAAAATAATACAGTACCCGGAAAATATATTTTTTGTATTAAGGTGCATTACCATCATTTGCCTTTAAAACATATTCTAACCTTTTTAGAATATATTCATAAAACTACTAAATAGTCTCAACTGAATGACAACGGCCTCTTGCGTCTGCCCACAGTTGTTTGAAAATATTTATGTCATAGGTGGTTTGTCTGGCGCGCCATCTGTCCAGGTTTTATAATCAGAAAACCATCTTTGCTGCATTTTGGCACCTAAACATTAAAGCAGTTGCAGCTTTTTTATGGTGTATGGCAGTACAGTGAATTTGTGTTCTTGGGGGTTAATTTATGACTATGATACTTAAGTTAAAATAATATGATAATTAAAGGTTTGTATGAAGCAGTATAATGGGCTGTGTTTGTACAGGTAAAATAACTGGAAGCAAAAGACACCTGAAGCCAAACACATTCAAGTTACAAGTAGTCGCACCTGCTCTGGTGAAAACTAAGCAGGTTTTAATTGGTTATATGATACGTTTCTATGATTTTTTATTTAATTTTTTTTATAGCACATTGTTGGTTACTGTAGTTTTAAAGTACATAATCGCTTATTTTGTTTTCTACAATACATTGGTAATTACTGTGATTTTCTACAAGACATTTCTGATTATTGTGACACTCACAGTACTTCTTATATTACTGTATTTTTGACTAAAACTATGGTATTATACTGTGGACTAGTATACAGTATACCAGTGCACAAACACAGTAAATTACTGTAAGACAACAAGGAAGAGACCTACGTGTTTCCCTGGAATCCTTTATTTTTTATTGTTCTGTAAATGTGGAAAGCAAAGCCTTGAGGCTGAAAAGTTTCATCTTCAACCTTTTTTGGTGTCACCATATTTCTTTACAGTTGATTTTTCTGACACAAAACCTATTAATCAATAGTCCAGAGTTTTTTCTTTCATAAATTTCCAGAGTATAAAACATCAGCATAAATCTTCCAAAAATTGCTACACCTTTAACTCTCAAATCCCAGTTTATGAGGCAGATGGTTTACATCACACAATCTGCCTCGTCTGGACACACTTGGACATGTTATTGTCTGCTGCACATGTTGACCTACATTTGTGTGAAGGAATTCAAGAGGTGTTGTGTTGTAAGAGGTGTTTTGTTTCCTGATGAATATGGATCTGTTTATGGAGATGCGAAAATGATCTAGTGTATTAGTATGTCCATAACCATTTTTGATTTAGAGTATCAAAGGAAGGTCATGTTGATCAAGTCAGTGGTGGACTGGTGTAAGATCTTATGCAAGCAGTTTATTAGAATGAAACAAAAACACAAGAAAACCAGGAATCCAAGAAACAATTCCAAAAAGTACAGAATTTGATAAAAGAAGTATGTCTAAATTCATTTTATACGTAACGGAGTAGACAAAAAGTACCCAGAGGACCTACTATTTCTGATGAGTTTCTGAAGTGTGCTTATGGACATTTTTTACTGTCCCATGAGGCCACAGAAGTGGATTTATGAATGGGAGTGAAGGGTATATAAGGGAATATAACGGACTCTAGATGGTCATGTGATAATGACAACATGGGGAATGTTGTATATCTAGATTACATTCATATTACACACATGCTTACTATATAGAATATACTTTCTTTGCATCTGCAAAATGATTACTCCTCCAAAGTAACTAACTACTGAAGAAAGTATGCTATTTAGGAAGTAGACAACGGTTTATATACACAGGACAAACCAGATTAACTAGACACAACTGGAAAACTATGAGACTAATGACAACTGGAAAGGAAAAAGAGACCCCCCCCCCCCCAAAAAAATACCTAAACTAAAAGTCAAAAAAAAAAAAAAAAAGGATACGAGGACTGGAAAAACTGAAGTTATCAATTAAGCAATATTCCTTAAGCAAAATTTGTTCATATCCCCATCCCAGTTGGGATTTAGATGTTTACTTTCAAGTGAATCTTGCCTTGAAGATCTTGTTTAAATTTAGTTCATGTGAAAACATTAAACATGCACTGAATGTTATCAATTAAGCAATATTCCTTGAGCAAAATTTGTTCATATCCCTATCCCAGTTGGGATTTAGATGTTTACTCTCAAGTGAATCTTGCCTTGCAGATCTTGTTTAAATTTAGTTCATGTGAAAACATTAAACATGCACTGAATGTCAGTCAAATGCTGGCTGGGAGTTTTTCTATATACAACAAAAAACAGAGAAATATATATATTTTTTAACTCTACTACAATTTTTTTTTAACTTGTTTTAACCTGTCACTGAATTTATAAAACTTCCATTAAGTGAATCATTAATTATTATTTTATAACTGTACATTGCTATCAAATTTTATACATTCAGCTTTAAAATGAAAATTTTTATTAATTTCAACAAATTTACCATCAATACAGACACTCCGTCCATTATGTTCACCATGTTTTCTTACTGACATGTCCCGAAACTGGAATCTCGAGACTTAATAAAGTCGTATTGGCTGTAGTGTTTATGTGAATTAAAACTTGTAAATAAGATCTTTCTGATATAACTTAAAAGCACCATGAAATTGTGAAATCCTTTGGAGTTAATCATTTCTTTTTCAGATGTTAACATCCCAAAGAAAAGATTTATTGGAATCAAAATGGTCACTTTAACAAAGAAGTGTATGTCAAGTCAATCAATCATTAATGCTTATTCATCAATGTTTTTTACATTTTTTATTAAGAACTGCTGCCTTACAACATTGATTTCCATTAGAATCATTAAAAGACTGAATAGTCATTCATATATAAATAGATGTTTTGTGCACCCCTAGTTTTAACGGCATGGCAACAGCTCTTCCTCTTCTCCAAAGAAGCACAGCATGCCTCACAGCCTTTGTTACATGTTCCTGGGGGTGAGGTTTATGTAAATTTCAGGGTTTGTGATGTCAACCAGGAAGTAAGTAGTTTTAGTCCCTATGAGCCATTCTTGTAGGCATTAAACTGCCAGAAAATTTTAAAAGACACTTTCAGTGTTGTAAGTTTGCATTTATTGTTTAACTAATGTTAAAAAAGTGAAATCGCAGTCAACCACCCCTTTAAAAGGAGTCATCTGTATCCGCTTTCTTTTCCTCAGATATCGGGTTTTCTATTTTTCTTCTTTCCCTCAATCTAGTCCAGGGGTTAAAAAGGCATAATCCAGACTTTCCAGATATCGGCAGTGGAATTATTGTCTCTCCAGCTCAGAAGTATGTCTCAGCCCAAAAATAACTTCTGTCCATCTCAGATTCTCTTTAAAATGTCTTTTTAAGATCGAACGTCTCTGGTTACTTGACTGTAACGCTGTTCCCTGAAAAAGCAGGAACGAGATGCTGCGCTCAATAGCGCTAATGAGAAAACATTCTTTGTTCAACCTGTTGTGAAGCATGTGTGTCAAACGCCAAGAATTGGCTTAAATAACCTCGGCAGGTGACGTCACTGATAATGTGCACCTGCAGGTTATAAATAGACGTGAAACGGAAACATCCTCAGGTTACCCCTTTGTCTGAAGAGACGTCCGGACACGTCGACAGTGCGACATTGAGGCACAGCATCTCGTTCCCACTTTTTCAGGGAACAGGGTTACAGTCAAGAAACCTGAGATGTTCCCTATCAAAAGCTACTCTTAATGCTGCGTTCAATAGCGCTAATGGGAACGAGAATACCAACGCCGCCGCACTGTAAGTGTCTGGACCCCCAAGGTTGTGTAGTGTGTGCACAAACGTCGAAGAGGTCTCAGACATGACTTTGGGATGTGGACTCAAGGGCATGTGAGCCCGGAGTAGCATCAACATCCAAACTATAGAATCTGACAAATGTGTGCGGAGAGGACCAACCTACCACATCACACACTTGCTGAAAGGGCGCATCTCTTGCTTAAGCCATAGAAGATGCAACTCCACTGGTTGATTGGGCACTAACTCCTAGAGGTGAAGTTTGACCACGCGCCTCATAGGCTAGGGAAATAGCAACCCTCACCCAATGTAAAACTGTTTGCCTGGTGGCAGCCGCACCCCTGACTGCGGCCCCCACGGCATATGAAAAGCTGCTCTGACTTACACCACTGGCTAATGCGGTGGGAGTAAATCTGAAGAGCACATGGACAAAGTAAGTGAAGTCTTTCCTGATCCAGTGTTGTAAATGACAGAAGTCTTTGAAAATGAGTAGTATGGACATCCAAACTATAGAACCTGCCAAATGTCTGCAGCGAGGACCAACCTGCCACATCACACACTTGAGCAGGAACATCCATCACCCATTTAACTATTTCCTTGCCGCCTTTTTCTTGAATGTGTTATTTTCATTGCTGTCTATGCAAGGTTAGAAAGCTCTCG
This sequence comes from Carassius auratus, assembly GCF_003368295.1. Taxonomy (NCBI): domain Eukaryota; kingdom Metazoa; phylum Chordata; class Actinopteri; order Cypriniformes; family Cyprinidae; genus Carassius; species Carassius auratus. The sequence continues at coordinate 2,811 of NW_020528945.1, read as the reverse complement.
GATTTCATCAGAAATATCTTCATTTGTGTTGTGAAGATGAATGAATGTCTTATGGGTTTGGAACGACAAAGTTTTATTTTGCCTCTAATATCACGTTATTTTGCTTTTCAAGTCAGCTTGTTTAGAAATGTTGTACTAGAAAACAAGACAAAGTAATTGTTAATGAAATATGAAAATATATATATTTTTTTATTAAACATGAACCTAAAAAGTAAATATAATCAGTCACACATTAACAGTAGTTTAATATAATGTTGCTAAGGCAAAATTATGATGAAAAACCATTCATCAATGACAAGAAGATTTGACTTATCGTAATTTTGGTTCAGGAGATGGCAAGTTTCATTCATTTAACATTCACAAACATTCTAGCATTGCTGACAATTTGCTGGTCAGCAAGTATACACAGCTTGAACTTGGTAATTTAGTCTTAACTTTTTACCTATAACACATACTATGTCAGTGAGTAAGATCTTGAATAACGCTGAGAGTTACAAGGATGCTGTAGTATTCATTTTGGCAGCCAATGCACTTTCTCATGTACATGTCCTAGTTTATTTTGGAGCAAGTAAAGCCAAAGCTGTGACAAAGCAGTCTGAAACCTCAAGACCTTAGCTGTGGACTTGATCAGAACTTCAGAAAACTTTTGTCTGCTTGTTTTGGTTCATGTTGTGGTAGAGCTGTGGGGTTATGACACTACTGTGGATTTTGGGGCAGACTTCAAGAGTATTGTTCTGTGTACTAGCGTTCATTGGTTTAAAATTCCTAAAATATACCGGACTGCTTTTGACCTAACAAAGTTCTGTGGTTAATACAGAGCCATAGCACAGCAGTAGCACACATGTTTATGGCACATACGGTTTTTACTGCTCCTGCGAGGAAACAAGTGTGAGGCCAAACAGCATAATTTCCCAACCCCACACACTCCTCCTCCCTCCTACTCTTTCCTGTCATATTTTTTTCATAAAAGGCATAACCTTTTCTCGGCAAAAGCTAGGTTCTTTGAAATCTCTATTTCCTACAATCTTGGATAAAGCTTTACTTACTTTCTGTCATGTCCAGTTTCTGAGGCTATATTACAATTAGAGATGGTAGCAAGCATCCTCTAGAGGAACAAACCAAACCAGCTCATGCCACATGCACTTATAGAAAATATTGCAGATTGTTTGACCCTTATTGACCCTTTTGTTTAAAGTGCTGTTTCAAATATATATTTACATTATGGATGTCTGTCTTTTGTAACTGAGTGCACTTGTTTGATGTTAGTGCATATTTTCACAAGAAATTCTTTGAGAGATGTTGAATTTTTTTCACTTTAGTGTAAACACTGCTTGTTTCCAGCTGTTAAAGCTTTAAATATTTTCTCTTCTTTTTGAAGCCAGTACTGTTGACCGACCACTAGATGATGCTGTTTGTTTAGACAGAGGTTAAGTCCTGCTCTGTGAGAGACGTGGCACAGTGCTGCATCTGCTTTCTTCTGTTTATTCTAGTATAATCTTTCTTGGTTATGAGTCCCAGAGTTTTTGTCCACCAGACTTTTGCTTAATTCTCACCTTGCAAAAATGTTCTTCATCAACATTTTCATCTTATTTAAAGCTGAAACATCTAGCATCAAGTAACACTCCATATTGTGCAAATATTAGTCCATCTGTTGATTGAATAATAAAAAGTCCATCTCTTTGTGTTGTTAAGTAGTTTAATGTTTTAACATCACTGCACATACCTACATTTCTTAGCTTTAAAATTAATTAAATATATACAGTATATATTCTCTGAAAACGAGTCTTATTACCATATGTCATTTTGCCTCCCATATTAACTTGTTTAGAAATTTATACTGAAAAACAACACTAAATGAATGAATTTTTTTTTTACCCAAATATTCATGGTGATATATATTTCAATGTCCCAACAAACTAATTGTGTAACAAAGCATTATCATAGGAAGGCAAGCCAGAAGTCATCTATATGTTCCTGTACTTATAATCCAGTGATTTAGGTCTCTTCCTGTTACTTTTGCACCATTGAGCATCACTCACAGAAACGCACAATTACAGAATGTGTTGTTCCAGAGGGGCCCTCCCAAGGAGATTCCTTAGCTAGAGTGACCATCCATTTTCTTATTTTCTGGTCATGTCCTGGCCAGGATTTCTAAGCTGCCAAAAATGTCTGGGTTTTGGCTTTGTTTTACTATTGTTTTCATACTGAAAAGTAGTTTGACCAATAGCATGCATGCAGACATTGTACATAATCAGTTTGAGTGTGCGAGAAAATTGGGATCTACAGAGCACTGTCAAAGCAATGTGTCTAAATATTCAATGTATGAGGACTTTAAACTATGCAAGTCCTGGACAGTTTGGACTAAGTAGAAATCCCAATCAGGACATGTCCAGGAAAGAAAATAGTATGTATGATCATCTGACCTTAGTATGGATTTTATTTCCAAGCAGTAAAAAAAGCATTGGGGATCATACCTCTGGAACACATAGTAGACAAAAGCAGTTAAACACCGGTCACAGATACACTGGCATCTGCTATACGTCACTTGGCCAATACAGATAATCTGTTTTCTGTACACGCTGAGCTAATACTTATGATCTGGTATTATGGATACAAAAAAAAAAAAATTAATGAAATAAATTAAACCGATGAATTTTTAGATGAATGATAAATTAAAGTTGTTAAAACTCATTAGCTACTTCCTTATATATATATATATATATATACATACATCCCCCACCACATTCCACAATCCATATATATATATGTATATATATATATATATATATATATATAATGTATATATATATA
>NW_020528944.1:0-47097 GCF_003368295.1 Carassius auratus | reverse complement strand
GCTGGTGCCTATGATCTGTAATGTCTTTTTGATATATTAAATGATTGATTCAATATATCAGTGAGAATATACAAGATATAGGCTACAATACTAGCCATATAGCATGATTATTATTACATATGGAAACAAAACATGCAAAACATTTCACATACAGGGGTTGGATAAAATAATACAGTACCCGGAAAATATATTTTTTGTATTAAGGTGCATTACCATCATTTGCCTTTAAAACATATTCTAACCTTTTTAGAATATATTCATAAAACTACTAAATAGTCTCAACTGAATGACAACGGCCTCTTGCGTCTGCCCACAGTTGTTTGAAAATATTTATGTCATAGGTGGTTTGTCTGGCGCGCCATCTGTCCAGGTTTTATAATCAGAAAACCATCTTTGCTGCATTTTGGCACCTAAACATTAAAGCAGTTGCAGCTTTTTTATGGTGTATGGCAGTACAGTGAATTTGTGTTCTTGGGGGTTAATTTATGACTATGATACTTAAGTTAAAATAATATGATAATTAAAGGTTTGTATGAAGCAGTATAATGGGCTGTGTTTGTACAGGTAAAATAACTGGAAGCAAAAGACACCTGAAGCCAAACACATTCAAGTTACAAGTAGTCGCACCTGCTCTGGTGAAAACTAAGCAGGTTTTAATTGGTTATATGATACGTTTCTATGATTTTTTATTTAATTTTTTTTATAGCACATTGTTGGTTACTGTAGTTTTAAAGTACATAATCGCTTATTTTGTTTTCTACAATACATTGGTAATTACTGTGATTTTCTACAAGACATTTCTGATTATTGTGACACTCACAGTACTTCTTATATTACTGTATTTTTGACTAAAACTATGGTATTATACTGTGGACTAGTATACAGTATACCAGTGCACAAACACAGTAAATTACTGTAAGACAACAAGGAAGAGACCTACGTGTTTCCCTGGAATCCTTTATTTTTTATTGTTCTGTAAATGTGGAAAGCAAAGCCTTGAGGCTGAAAAGTTTCATCTTCAACCTTTTTTGGTGTCACCATATTTCTTTACAGTTGATTTTTCTGACACAAAACCTATTAATCAATAGTCCAGAGTTTTTTTCTTTCATAAATTTTCCAGAGTTATAAAACATCAGCATAAATCTTCCAAACATTGCTACACCTTTAACTCTCAAATCCCAGTTTATGAGGCAGATGGTTTACATCACCAATCTGCCTCGTCTGGACACACTTGGACATGTTATTGTCTGGCTGCACATGTTGACCTACATTTGTGTGAAGGAATTCAAGAGGTGTTGTGTTGTAAGAGGTGTTTTGTTCCTGATGAATATGGATCTGTTTATGGAGATGCGAAATATGATCTAGTGTATTAGTATGTCCATAACCATTTTTGATTTAGAGTATCAAAGGAAGGTCATGTTGATCAAGTCAGTGGTGGACTGGTGTAAGATCTTATGCAAGCAGTTTATTAGAATGAAACAAAAACACAAGAAAACCAGGAATCCAAGAAACAATTCCAAAAAGTACAGAATTTGATAAAAGAAGTATGTCTAAATTCATTTTATACCTAACGGAGTAGACAAAAAGTACCCAGAGGACCTAACTATTTCTGATGAGTTTCTGAAGTGTGCTTATGGACATTTTTTACTGTCCCATGAGGCCACAGAAGTGGATTTATGAATGGGAGTGAGGGTATATAAGGGAAATAACGGACTCTAGATGGTCATGTGATAATGACAACATGGGGAATGTTGTATATCTAGATTACATTCATATTACACACATGCTTACTATATAGAATATACTTTCTTTGCATCTGCAAAATGATTACTCCTCCAAAGTAACTAACTACTGAAGAAAGTATGCTATTTAGGAAGTAGACAACGGTTTATATACACAGGACAAACCAGATTAACTAGACACAACTGGAAAACTATGAGACTAATGACAACTGGAAAGGAAAAAGGAGACCCCCCCCCCCCCCCAAAAAAAATACCTAAACTAAAAGTCAAAAAAAAAAAAAAAAAAGGATACGAGGACTGGAAAAACTGAAGTTATCAATTAAGCAATATTCCTTAAGCCAAATTTTTTCATATCCCCATCCCAGTTGGGATTTAGATGTTTACTTTCAAGTGAATCTTGCCTTGAAGATCTTGTTTAAATTTAGTTCATGTGAAACATTAAACATGCACTGAATGTTATCAATTAAGCAATATTCCTTGAGCAAAATTTGTTCATATCCCTATCCCAGTTGGGATTTAGATGTTTACTCTCAAGTGAATCTTGCCTTGCAGATCTTGTTTAAATTTAGTTCATGTGAAAACATTAAACATGCACTGAATGTCAGTCAAATGCTGGCTGGGAGTTTTTCTATATACAACAAAAAACAGAGAAATATATATATTTTTTAACTCTACTACAATTTTTTTTTAACTTGTTTTAACCTGTCACTGAATTTATAAAACTTCCATTAAGTGAATCATTAATTATTATTTTATAACTGTACATTGCTATCAAATTTTATACATTCAGCTTTAAAATGAAAATTTTTATTAATTTCAACAAATTTACCATCAATACAGACACTCCGTCCATTATGTTCACCATGTTTTCTTACTGACATGTCCCGAAACTGGAATCTCGAGACTTAATAAAGTCGTATTGGCTGTAGTGTTTATGTGAATTAAAACTTGTAAATAAGATCTTTCTGATATAACTTAAAAAGCACCATGAAATTGTGAAATCCTTTGGAGTTAATCATTTCTTTTTCAGATGTTAACATCCCAAAGAAAAGATTTATTGGAATCAAAATGGTCACTTTAACAAAGAAGTGTATGTCAAGTCAATCAATCATTAATGCTTATTCATCAATGTTTTTTACATTTTTTATTAAGAACTGCTGCCTTACAACATTGATTTCCATTAGAATCATTAAAAGACTGAATAGTCATTCATATATAAATAGATGTTTTGTGCACCCCTAGTTTTAACGGCATGGCAACAGCTCTTCCTCTTCTCCAAAGAAGCACAGCATGCCTCACAGCCTTTGTTACATGTTCCTGGGGGTGAGGTTTATGTAAATTTCAGGGTTTGTGATGTCAACCAGGAAGTAAGTAGTTTTAGTCCCTATGAGCCATTCTTGTAGGCATTAAACTGCCAGAAAATTTTAAAAGACACTTTCAGTGTTGTAAGTTTGCATTTATTGTTTAACTAATGTTAAAAAAGTGAAATCGCAGTCAACCACCCCTTTAAAAGGAGTCATCTGTATCCGCTTTCTTTTCCTCAGATATCGGGTTTTCTATTTTTCTTCTTTCCCTCAATCTAGTCCAGGGGTTAAAAAGGCATAATCCAGACTTTCCAGATATCGGCAGTGGAATTATTGTCTCTCCAGCTCAGAAGTATGTCTCAGCCCAAAAATAACTTCTGTCCATCTCAGATTCTCTTTAAAATGTCTTTTTAAGATCGAACGTCTCTGGTTACTTGACTGTAACGCTGTTCCCTGAAAAAGCAGGAACGAGATGCTGCGCTCAATAGCGCTAATGAGAAAACATTCTTTGTTCAACCTGTTGTGAAGCATGTGTGTCAAACGCCAAGAATTGGCTTAAATAACCTCGGCAGGTGACGTCACTGATAATGTGCACCTGCAGGTTATAAATAGACGTGAAACGGAAACATCCTCAGGTTACCCCTTTGTCTGAAGAGACGTCCGGACACGTCGACAGTGCGACATTGAGGCACAGCATCTCGTTCCCACTTTTTCAGGGAACAGGGTTTACAGTCAAGAAACCTGAGATGTTCCCTATCAAAAGCTACTCTTAATGCTGCGTTCAATAGCGCTAATGGGAACGAGAATACCAACGCCGCCGCACTGTAAGTGTCTGGACCCCCAAGGTTGTGTAGTGTGTGCACAAACGTCGAAGAGGTCTCAGACATGACTTTGGGATGTGGACTCAAGGGCATGTGAGCCCGGAGTAGCATCAACATCCAAACTATAGAATCTGACAAATGTGTGCGGAGAGGACCAACCTACCACATCACACACTTGCTGAAAGGGCGCATCTCTTGCTTAAGCCATAGAAGATGCAACTCCACTGGTTGATTGGGCACTAACTCCTAGAGGTGAAGTTTGACCACGCGCCTCATAGGCTAGGGAAATAGCAACCCTCACCCAATGTAAAACTGTTTGCCTGGTGGCAGCCGCACCCCTGACTGCGGCCCCCACGGCATATGAAAAGCTGCTCTGACTTACACCACTGGCTAATGCGGTGGGAGTAAATCTGAAGAGCACATGGACAAAGTAAGTGAAGTCTTTCCTGATCCAGTGTTGTAAATGACAGAAGTCTTTGAAAATGAGTAGTATGGACATCCAAACTATAGAACCTGCCAAATGTCTGCAGCGAGGACCAACCTGCCACATCACACACTTGAGCAACATCCATCACCCATTTAACTATTTTCCTTGCCGCCTTTTTCTTGAATGTGTTATTTTCATTGCTGTCTATGCAAGGTTAGAAAGCTCTCGGATTTCATCAGAAATATCTTCATTTGTGTTGTGAAGATGAATGAATGTCTTATGGGTTTGGAACGACAAAGTTTTATTTTGCCTCTAATATCACGTTATTTTGCTTTTCAAGTCAGCTTGTTTAGAAATGTTGTACTAGAAAACAAGACAAAGTAATTGTTAATGAAATATGAAAATATATATTTTTTTTATTAAACATGAACCTAAAAAGTAAATATAATCAGTCACACATTAACAGTAGTTTAATATAATGTTGCTAAGGCAAAATTATGATGAAAAACCATTCATCAATGACAAGAAGATTTGACTTATCGTAATTTTGGTTCAGGAGATGGCAAGTTTCATTCATTTAACATTCACAAACATTCTAGCATTGCTGACAATTTGCTGGTCAGCAAGTACACACAGCTTGAACTTGGTAATTTAGTCTTAACTTTTTCCTATAACACATACTATGTCAGTGAGTAAGATCTTGAATAACGCTGAGAGTTACAAGGATGCTGTAGTATTCATTTTGGCAGCCAATGCACTTTCTCATGTACATGTCCTAGTTTATTTTGGAGCAAGTAAAGCCAAAGCTGTGACAAAGCAGTCTGAAACCTCAAGACCTTAGCTGTGGACTTGATCAGAACTTCAGAAAACTTTTGTCTGCTTGTTTTGGTTCATGTTGCGGTAGAGCTGTGGGGTTATGACACTACTGTGGATTTTGGGGCAGACTTCAAGAGTATTGTTCTGTGTACTAGCGTTCATTGGTTTAAATTCCTAAAATATACCGGACTGCTTTTGACCTAACAAAGTTCTGTGGAGCCATAGCACAGCAGTAGCACACATGTTTATGGCACATACGGTTTTTACTGCTCCTGTGAGGAAACAAGTGTGAGGCCAAACAGCATCATTTCCCAACCCCACACACTCCTCCTCCCTCATACTCTTTCCTGTCATTTTTTTTTCATAAAAGGCATAACCTTTTCTCTGCAAAAGCTAGGTTCTTTGACATCTCTATTTCCTACAATCTTGGATAAAGCTTTACTTACTTTCTGTCTAGTCCAGTTTCTGAGGCTATATTACAATTAGAGATGGTAGCAAGCATCCTCTAGAGGAACAAACCAAACCAGCTCATGCCACATGCACTTATAGAAAATATTGCAGATTGTTTGACCCTTATTGACCCTTTTGTTTAAAGTGCTGTTTCAAACATATATTTACATTATGGATGTCTGTCTTTTGTAACTGAGTGCACTTGTTTGATGTTAGTGCATATTTTCACAAGAAATTCTTTGAGAGATGTTGAATTTTTTTCACTTTAGTGTAAACACTGCTTGTTTCCAGCTGTTATAGCTTTAAATATTTCCTCTTCTTTTTGAAGCCAGTACTGTTGACCGACCACTAGATGATGCTGTTTGTTTAGACAGAGGTTAAGTCCTGCTCTGTGAGAGACGTGGCACAGTGCTGCATCTGCTTTCTTCTGTTTATTCTAGTATAATCTTTCTTGGTTATGAGTCCCAGAGTTTTTGTCCACCAGACTTTTGCTTAATTCTCATCTTGCAAAAATGTTCTTCATCAACATTTTTCATCTTATTTAAAGCTGAAACATCTAGCATCAAGTAACACTCCATATTGTGCAAATATTAGTCCATCTGTTGATTGAATAATAAAAAGTCCATCTCTTTGTGTTGTTAAGTAGTTTAATGTTTTAACATCACTGCACATACCTACATTTCTTAGCTTTAAAATTAATTAAATATATACAGTATATATTCTCTGAAAACGAGTCTTATTACCATATGTAATTTGCCTCCCATATTAACTTGTTTAGAAATTTATACTGAAAAACAACACTAAATGAATGAAAATTTTTTTTTTACCCAAATATTCATGGTGATATATATTTCAATGTCCCAACAAACTAATTGTGTAACAAAGCATTATCATGGGAAGGCAAGCCAGAAGTCATCTATATGTTCCTGTACTTATAATCCAGTGATTTAGGTCTCTTCCTGTTACTTTTGCACCATTGAGCATCACTCACAGAAATGCACAATTACAGAATGTGTTGTTCCAGAGGGGCCCTCCCAAGGAGATTCCTTAGCTAGAGTGACCATCCATTTTCTTATTTTCTGGTCATGTCCTGGCCAGGATTTCTAAGCTGCCAAAAATGTCTGGGTTTTGGCTTTGTTTTACTATTGTTTTCATACTGAAAAGTAGTTTGACCAATAGCATGCATGCAGACATTGTACATAATCAGTTTGAGTGTGCGAGAAAATTGGGATCTACAGAGCACTGTCAAAGCAATGTGTCTAAATATTCAATGTATGAGGACTTTAAACTATGCCAAATCCTGGACAGTTTGGACTAAGTAGAAATCCCAATCAGGACATGTCCAGGAAAGAAAATAGTATGTATGATCATCTGACCTTAGTATGGATTTTATTTCCAAGCAGTAAAAAAAGCATTGGGGATTCATACCTCTGGAACACATAGTAGACAAAAGCAGTTAAACACCGGTCACAGATACACTGGCATCTGCTCTACTGTCACTTGGCCAATACAGATAATCTGTTTCCTGTACATGCTGAGCTAATACTTATGATCTGGTTTATGGATAAAAAAAAAAAAAAAAAGATTTTTAGATGATGATAATTAAAGTTGTTAAACTCATAGCACTTCCTTTATATATATATATATATATATATATATATATATATATATATATATATATATATATATATATATATATATACATATATATATATATATATATATATATATGTATATATATATATATATATATATATATATATGTATATATATATATATATATATATATATATATATATATATATATATATATATATATATATACACACACATATATATATATATATATATATATACATATATACATATATATATATATATATATATATATATATATATATATATATATATATATATATATATATATATATGTGTATATATATATATATATATATATATATATATATATATATATATATATATATATATATATATATATATATATATATATATATATGTGTGTGTGTGTGTGTGTGTGTGTGTGTGTGTGTGTGTGTGTGTGTATATATATAACTAATATATAACCAACTAAGCAAACCAGAGGCGACAGCAGCAAGGAACCAAAACTCCATTGGTGACAGAATGGAGAAAAAAACCTTGGGAGAAACCAGGCTCAGTTGGGGGGCCAGTTCTCTTCTGACCTAGTACTGAGCCTTGAGGTACTCCATACTGCACGTGTGATCGATATGATACCTCTTCATTCACTGCTACAAATTGATGGCGGTCATATAAGTACGATTTAAACCATGCTAATGCACTTCCATTAATTCCAACAAAGTGTTCAAGTCTATGCAAAAGAACGTTGTGGTCAATACAGTCAAATGCAGCACTAAGATCCAATAGAACTAATATAACAATAGAGAGATACAACCACGATCAGATGACAAGAGCAGGTCATTTGTAACTCTAAGGAGAGCAGTCTCAGTACTATGATACGGTCTAAATCCTGACTGGAAATCCTCACAGATACCATTTTTCTCTAAGAAGGAATATAATTGTGAGGATACCACCTTTTCTAGTATCTTGGACAGAAAAAGGTAGATTCGACATCTGTCTATAATTAACTAGTTCTTTAGAGTCAAGTTGTGGTTTTTTGATGAGAGGCCTAAGAACAGCCAGTTTGAAGGTTTTGGGGACATATCCTAATGACAATGAGGAATTAATAATAATCAGAAGAGGATCTATGACTTCTGGAAGCACCTCTTTTAGGAGCTTAGATGGTTCTAAGCTCCTAAAAGTATCTAACATACATGTTGTTGTTGTTGTGTGTGTGTATTTTTTTACATTTATTGCAACCAGTGACATTGTATACACTCAAAAACCCCAACCTCAAAATGCACAGATACATGCATAAATGTATGGGAGGATGTCATTCTCTTAACCTCTGAGTCTGAATGTCATCATGCAAATTTGATAATGTCTAGCTCATGTGTGGCTATATTACTGCAGCATTTATAGATTCTTTGTGTCATTTCAGTTGATGACTTGCCAGAATTTGTAATGGCATTTACTCCCTTTGAAAGCTTTTGTCTCGATGTCAAAAAAAGATGATTTGCTTTTATTAGTTTGTTTGCAAGCTTGATGTGAACTCCCTATGTGACTCAAAATATAATTATATTACCTTTAATGCTATTCAAAACACCAGTTAAAATCATCTTATTGGTCAGTTATTAAAACTTTATGCTAAAAGAACGAAATGCTTTGACGAAACACTGAATCTTTTGGTCTGCCGGGTTCATAGCTGTAATATGGAAATGACCCATCTGTCAGAGAAAGTCATCCACATGGCAGCTACATTTCAATGAGTCCTGAGTCAACCCCAAAAAGCCCACAAGCTATCAATGGCATTTTGTTGTCTCACAGTATATACTTAATGTATGTCAGTCATTCAGTGATTATATGGTAAAGGTCACATGAGGAAACAATACAGAGTCAAACCCAGACAGAATAAACTGTGCAATCAGAGATAATCTACAAATCAGGAACAGATAATCATTCTAATCTCTGGCACAGTCGGTTCAAGAGATTAGTTATGCAGCATCAAAATGGGGAGACTAACTATAAGGTGATTTCATGATTTTATTATTAAAAGCTGTATCTCGTTTAAAACTATAGGGGCTGAGTTGTATTTGCATGAGTTTGTATTTGTGTTTGTAAGCTACATCTCAGAGAAGAGCCTGATTCATATATGTTGGACTACTGACTAATGCTTGCTTTAGGTCTAGAATGTCATTTGCAGTTGTTGTAGTGATGACACTGCTTACAAGAAAATAAATGTAAGAGGTTTTGTTAGATCTGCTCACATTAGTTTTAAGATTTAATTTAACCCATGTGGCAATGTAATAAATATCTCTATATAAAGTTATATTTGACAGACATTTGCATGACATACAATTTAGCGCACCCACGTACAAAGCCTTTTTGACTGATGAAAGCATCTTTATGTAGGCTGCAGGGTTATGTTTGTATTTTAGGCCTGTAATAAACGATTTGGAAAATTATATATTAGGCTACTGTTTACATTAAACAGCATTAAAGGCCAAACAAAAATCCAGGAAGTGAAAACTGATTAAGGACCAGATTTAAGTATAAACTACACACACACATTTTACAGCAGTTTTTTTTCTTATTTATTTTTCCCTTTTGTCAATACTACTATTTCCAGATGTTATTTGTTTTGAACAGGCCACCCTGTGGTGTTCTGATGGAATTCTAGACAATGGGCCTGGTTCGCTGATAATTTTGTATGAATACACAGCAGGTGTGTACACTCCACACGTACTGTATTTGTTATGTTCCTTGTAATGTTGATGATTTTGACTTATTCTAAAAGAGAATGTACTCTATGTCCACAGCTGGTAATTTGGATAAAACACACTCGAACCATGTCTGTAAGTGCTTTCTGCTCTGTCTAATGTATTGCTCATGCTTGAGCTTCAGCAGATATTTTGTCATTTCATATTTATTGTTATTTGGAAAAAGCAATACTTTGCCTAGTTATTCTATTTATGATAATATACACTTAAAATTAAAAATCTCTTAATCTATAATTAATTAATCTAATTAAGGCAGGATATTGGATCAATATTACAGTAAAAATAAAAAAATGGAACTATTACAATTTAAAATAATTATTCTGTTTTAATATGTTTAAAATGTTATCTATTCCGGTAATGCAACATTTCTTATCATTATCAGTGTTGAAAAGAGTTGAGCTGCTTCATATTTTTGTGGAAAACTTAATGTGATTTTATTGTAGGAATCTGTAATGAACAGAAATTCATTACAGCATTAAAAAAATAAATTATTTGTACGTTAGAAATTTAATTACTTTCACTTTTAATCAGTTTAATGCATCCTTGCTCAATAAAATTATAACTTTTTTTCAGAGATCGCACTGAAAACTTTTGAATGGTGACTGTCAGCAAACACAGCAGGAACACAAGGGTAAGTCAGTATCACAGCAGGTTTATTGAAGAAAACAGCAGGAGAAGACGGGAAGTATCCAGGTAGAGCAGCTAAGCTTGGTGGATTCACGTGTCCTTAACTTCCTTCCAGGTTGGTTTTGCATTTTATTGTAATTTACTATACATTTTAGTGTGCACATACTGATGAATCATTATTTTTGTGTTAAAATTTAAATGAGACCCAATGTCTGTGCGTACAGTATGTTCACTGTTGAATTTTCCTCATAACTTCAGAGGAACAGACTTTTAATCACTCACTCCTTCAGAGTTCTATTTCGGGAGGCTGAAGTAAGCACATGTGACCATTTATGCAGCCCGGCTCGCTAGAGAGTTTGCACACTGACTAATAGGGGAGAGGGAACTGCAGAGAGTGCTTTTGCACAATTGTACTCTGGCAATTACTCACTGAATCCCAGCTCCACAGAGACACAGTCTCTAAACACTACAAATGCACATTACAAATGGAGCATCTAAGCTAAGGTAAATCACCTTTGAAGCTAATCTGGACACATATTATGTAAAACCATTATGAAAAATGAAATAGCAGAGGTGAAGGAGATGATGAAACCAAGCAAATAGGATGTGTTATATTTTCCTGGCTGAAAACAGGCAGTGTTTGAAGATTTCAAATAGCAGACACATTTGCTCTTAGCACTCACTAAGATTAAAGGCTTTCCAGAAAGCACATTATATGTTTTTCACATACTTCTTTCCACATATTTTCTCTTTAATGCTTTTCATGAAGGCAGTTCTTTCAATGTTTCTGTTTTCCTTTTGTGTCACATTCTGCATTATCTCCTTTTGTCCTTGTCCAGGAATGTCTTTCCAACTGCGTTCTTCACATGCGTTCAATTAATTCTGCTCTACAGAACTGCCAGCAGGTGGAAAGAGGAAGAGAGCATTGCTTTGTTTTTTATTTATGTCACTCCAACAGTAGACACCATGTCTCAGAGCAGCAGGTGTTTGTGGGTGATAAGAGCTACCTGTCAAACTCTCACCTGTCACACTCATTCTGCTGTGGAGTGTTAGACACAGACCACTCCAGTGTGTGTGTGTGTGTATGCACATCTAATGAGTAGGTACACGTATTAAATAAAATGATCATTGCTTTAATTAATACCTCAATTCAGGTTCATTATATTTATTGTATTAGTTAGTCTCATTAAATAATTAAAGAGAAATAAAATCTAACATTTTAGTTTCACAGTGTTACAATAAAAATTAGCATTAGTATGCATTAGTCAATATGATTACAGCTTTTATTAACCTTTTTTAACTAGTTCACAGTGCGCTAGCTAATTTTAACAGATAATCTTTTGTTTTGAATATTGAATATTGAATATTGTTTATTAATGGTTCATGTTCATAAAAAATAAAGGTTCCAAAAGAGGATTTGGCAGTGATGCCATAGAAACAGTTAAAAAAAAAAAAAGAACTATATTTTCACAGTCTGAAGAAGATTTTTATAATCTAGACACTTTTTCTACTTTAGAGAACCTTTTGTGCAATGGAAAGTTTTCATGGATGTTAAAGGATCTTCATGGAATGACTAAAACCAATAAAGAACTTTTATTTTAAGAGTGTAATGTAATTAACTAGTGCTGACAAATGAACCCATAAAGTGTTACCAAATTCTCTAAAAACAATTTCACGTACCAGCTTAATAAAGGTCGCCCATATGACATACACTTCTCAAAATATACCAAAACTTTTTGTAAAGAAGATTTCAAAGGTTCTGCAGTTTTCAGTGACTGAGGTATGACCAGTGATGGTATGGAAGATTGTAAGGGAATACTTCGATCTGTACAGTTTGTTCATTTTGTTACGACAATCTGAGATCTTTATGGTGCTTGTGAGTCTTTTCTGAAGCTTTAAAACCTCAGTGCCTATTAAAGGGATAGTCCACCCTGAATATGAAAGCTGTCTTCAATTACCCTCATGTTGTTCTAAACCTGTAGATAGATATTTTGAAGATTGTTGGTAACCAAACATTTTCAGTTCCCAGTTTCAGTATGGACAAAAATTACAATGCAAGTCAATGCGAACCAAAACCAACAATCTTCAAAGTAATAGTTCTAACCATTCCATCTGTATAGTGCATTATTGAATGTGGACTGTTAGTATTGGAGACTATGGAGGGCCTGCGATAATCCTGTGGAGCCAGCACTAATTACAGAGGTGCTGTTTGCAATAAATACATGGGGGGCTTACACAATTCCATTATAAACAAGGCAAAATTAAGTTAAGTGGCTTGTAAAAACGAGGAGAGATGGTTTAAGGCAGGGTAAGAATGGCTCAGTCACACGGATTAAATTAAGGGCCCAAGTAAATAAAAAATGAACTGAAACTTGCTGTTTTGAATACATATAGTTTTCTGTAAATGTGGGGAAGTTATGATGAAATTATATTAAAACATGCCTTTCTGTGGTAATAAAGGAATACATATGATGTGCTTTAAAATCTACAGATAATAAAGGGTTGATAATATGTTTATTACTGTATGATGTCAATAGATATTATGTTAGGAAACTTTTGACTTTGGTATGTGCGTGTACTTATGAGTCATAATGAGATGGATTTTGAGTGAACATGTCCCCATCCATTTGAACACACACACACACACACACACACACACACACACACACACACACACACACACACACACACACACACACACACACACACACACACACACACACACACACACACACACACACACAGGCACACCCATACATGGAAAGCCCATTAAATCAATTGGGAAAACAAGTTCATTGCAAAACTAAAATTCCAGTCATTTTTTGTGTAATAAGTTGCTAACAAAGGAATTAAACAGGAAGTACAGTCCATAGCAATGAACTCCTTCAAACCCCACAGTGCTTGAGATGATGGAAAATTAACGGGATTTTGTGTAGGAGTAGCGTATTTCATAACAGGCTTTGGGTTCACATGAGGCTAGCCTGGCTCGGGGTCCACTTTCAGTCCGTGTGATTAAATCTTATTTTGTGTTATTTCATCAGCATTATTCTTGCAAACTTACCCTCTGAGATGATACCAATCAGCCTCAACTTTCAGGCATAAACCATCTGGAGGTGTTTTCAGCCACCACAGTCACACGAGATGTTAATCAGCACCCACAACATCATGTAGCAAAACAAGATAAGAAATGCAAACAAGGCAGTTTTCCTGAGAAAACCATGTAGTACAACATATAGATGCTTACACTATCAGTCAATGACAGAATACATCCTCTAGTTGTCTAATATTGTAGTTGAATAATTTATGGACTGTTTTTATTGCCTCTTTTTTACATTTTATGACCTGGTATTTTTACCTGTATGTTAGATATCAGATCTGTTAAGGTAATTTAGAGTCACCGTCTGTGGGAAAGATGCTGTTTAGAGCGTCTAATAAATATTGCACGTGATGAATAATACAGGTGCAACCCTTTTATATACGGGAACAGAGGAAACCCAAACTTCTCTCTAACTTTTCCAAACTGGATGAGGGGAAGGTATGGAGTTAAAGCATTTGAAACTAATACTTACCATCAATATTTAATCTTTAAAACACAATTAGACATTAATATGATTAAGTAAACATGCCTACACATGTGACATCACACAGAAGAGCAAGAACTGCATGCAACACACCCAGTTCTAGATTTAGCTGTACTTCCAGTGTCAGCGGTTTTAGTGAATTATTTATTAAAGCCTTCAGTGCAGAGGAAAAAGCATTTTGTTTTAAGTGGTTTGTGTACCTAAATGTACAGATTTCTATATTTGATAAGGAAAACGTAGTATATATAAAATAAATAGTGGCCACACTCTTAAAATGACAGGTTCTTTATTGGCAGTAAACTTTCCTTTTCATTCGTGTGCAAAAAATTTAAAAAATAAAATTAACGTCTTCCTTACCAGTCTTTGACACAGGAAACTGACAGGAAAGCAAATACATTTTTGAATAAAGTTGTTTTTTTTGTTTTCTTTGTGCACAAAAGTATTCTTGTAGCTTCATAAAATTACAGTTAAACCACTGATGTCATTCGGACTATTTTAACAAAGTTCTTACTACCTTTCTTTTGGCCTTGGACGTGTCAGTTGCATGTCTATGCAGGGTCAGAAAGCTCTCAGATTTCATCAAAAATATCTTATTTTGTGTTGCAAAGATGAACGAAGTTTTTACAGGTTTGGAGCAACATGAGAGTGAGTAATTAATTTAAGAATTTTCTTTTTTGCCTGAATTAACCCTTTAAATGTTTTTTGATGGAACACACAATGGATTTTATATGGCATCACTGTGAACATCTACTTTTGAAATCTTTATTTTTAAGAGTAGAGTTATTCCACAGAGATTGAGTTTATGTGTTTGCAAATTCACATTACAATGACCATTTCATTTATAGAAATTAGAACCATTTACAAGATTACTAAATCAACTATTCCTCTACTATACACAAAATATTTTAATGTTAGGCAAAAACATTATGGCTGTTGATCTTAACTGAAAGCACATTATTTTACATCTATACATGGATGAAAAGAGTTTGATCCTTTTCAAATGCTAGCCAGCCTGCTGTGCATCTGCCTGTGGTGCAGGGAAGCTGGAGGGGGCGGATGGTCAACCTGTCTCATCATATTAACATAACTGGAGCAGTAGCAGAGCCGCCAGGCTTCTCTTCCTCTGGTTCTTATGTGTTTCCATGTATGTTTACATTACTAGCTTTTAATACACAGAGAAAATGAAACTCTGCTTACAGTAAATTTAAACATAGTTATAATTTCCCTACCCTACCCTACAATATACTTTTGTTAATGCAAATGCAGAAAGGGCAGGGAATAAAAAATGTTATTATCTTGGTATAAAATATGGACATTACAATGTATTTTTTTTTTTTTTTTTTTTTTTTTTTGAGAAACTTGTTTATTGTAGCCTACTTTGTTTATGTGGGGGGGAAATGGCTAGAAGTGTCCATGTGGATGTGATTCAGTTTTCTGGCTCATAGTGTACAGTACAGTACACCTCCATATGCAAAATAAACAACTTCATCCTGACCTTTAGACATCCTGTTATGTAATCGCTCTCTTTTTATATATGAAAATAGAGAGCGAGAGGGAAAGAAAGAGCAAGGTGTACCCTGACTGTTGACATCTTAAGTGGTTCTGCCATCAGCACTTTATTGCGTAACGTCCACCCAGGATCTGAACATGTGAACACAAAAAGGTTTCCTTCTTTACCACAGGACACTTCCTCTTCACATTTTGAAGAGGTTTTCCATCAGCGTGCCTTAAAATAACTATGATCAGAGCTAATAACTAAATACATGATGAGCGCATTACACCTATTATGTCATTGTGTGATAGAGCCTCACAACGGAGACATTTTTGAGCTGTATTCGATTACACAGCATAATATATGTACAAGTACTCCATGTTGTGTTACCAAAGTTAAGTTTAAATGAAGTTATACACTTGTTGGTATCACTTTGCCATCAAATAAGGAATACACAGTCTTTATTTATTTTTATTTTTAATTCAACCTGAACTGCATGGTCATCATCATCATCATCATCATCATCATCATCATCATCATCATCTGGCTCTGAATACAGAGAAATCTTATTTGAAATCATCTTATTCTGAAATCATCTTAAAAATTTTGGAAGTTTTCTCTCAGTATTCAATGAACAGTAGGGCGGTTTGAATAATGAATAATAGGCCAATTGAGCAGTCAATTGGAGTCAGATTTGTAACCCAACGGTTATTTGACCCGGGTTCGAGTCATAGGTCTGGAAGGATTTTGTCAGTGGGAGAAGTGATTAACCAGCGCTGTCCTCCACACTCAATACCATGACTGAGGTGAGACCATTGAGCAAGGCACCGAAGTGCCCCCAACTCCTCTCCGGGCATCGCAGCAATGGGTTTTCATGGTGCGTGTTCACTGCTGTGTGTGTGCACTTGGATGGGTTAAATGCAGAGCACAAATTTTGAGTATGGGTCACCATACTTGGCCACATATAATTTATTTTCACTTTCATCATTTTCAATTGCCATTTTATGAAATAAATACAATTCATAAGAGGAAACTTTCGAACACATCAGCAGCTGCAAAATGTCCTCGGTGTTAAAGAGGAAAAAAAAACCCTCACAGATGGTAAAAGAAAGAGTCCAAAATAACTTTACAAGTTGCCATGGCAATGATGAAAAAATAGCCCCTGATTTACCTGCTGAGGGCAGTGGTGTGTGCTTGCATGTGCTTGTAAAATAAACACGTGTTTCTCATTTGTTCTCCTTTCTAAGAAGGAAAGAATTGACAGGTAATGTTGTGTACCTATATCAAACAAGTATTTACTGTACTATTTACTTATGTCATGAGATGCTCTATGCAATATAAAAATCACAGTAGGGTTACCTCTTGTAGGGTTAGTTCACCAAAAAATAAAAATAAGCCTGTGTTTTACTCAAGCTCAAGCCACAGGTGTATATGACTTCTTTCAGACGAATCCAATCGGAGTTATGTTAAAAAATTGTCCTTGCTCTTCCAAGCTCTATTATCGTAGTGGGCGGGTTTTTCCGTTTTACAGTCTAAAACAGGTTAAATAAAGCACACACATCCATAGTAAAAAGTGCCTCACACAGCTCCTGTAGTGAATCCATCCGTTTTTGTCAGAAAAATATCCATGTTTCAAACATAATTAACACTTTTTAATCAGTTACGCTATACTGTATATGTCATAAGCAGTTCCAGTGGATTGACGAAGGACATCGGTGTTGCATGATTAATAATAATAATAATAATTCCTTACATTTATATAGCGCTTTTCTAGACACTCAAAGCGCTTACATAGTCAGGGGGTATCTCCTCATCCCCCACCATGGATTAGTGAGGAGAGTTAGTTTTGAGTGAACTAACCCTTTACTTTTTCACTGATCAGTGGCTTTAGCAGTTAATTTCTACTCATCACGTCACAAAAATAGCCTGTAGTAGCCTAATCCACACTCCAGTCCATTCCAAGTCTTGTGAAGTGAAGTGAAAAGCTGGATGTTTGTGAGAAACAAACCCATTGTAAGATGTTTTTAACCTTTGCTTCTGAATATGGAGAGAAATGTGCATCAAGTACCGTTTACAAAAGAGTTCTAAACAGCTAAGTCAGTGAATTTTGATGTGACAGGACAACAGGGGATATGAACTTTTTTACTGGAGAGAGTTAGAACTATTTTTTTTTTTTTTTTTTTTTTTACAAACGCGTATCTTTTCGCTTCTCAAGACTTTAACTGGTGTGCTGGAGTCGTGATGCTTTTACTCTCGCTATTGTGTATACAATCAAACTTCTTTATCTTCTCGGATATTTATTTTTTAAACGTCACTGTGCATAATGTACTCGGGAACATTAATTATTGTACTTTTTTTACAACTTCCTTGGGCTTAAAATAATTAATATCTACCATCTACAATCTCTCCCACTGGCCAATTCCCAACTGCAATTTGTCAACCATACGTCACATGTAATAAAGTGGCTGCACGTGAGCCGGGAGCGCTCAGAGAAGAATAATTCAATGCGCATGAGCACGAGCTCAGAGTTGTTGCCTCTCACCTTACTGTCGAACGTTATTACGGTGCCTAGTTTAAACAATACAAATACCAATACCCAGATGTGGACAACGGTTCAAGGTGATTATGAGACGATAACCAAATCAAATCCAAGATCTCTTCAGCACACTGGACAGCGCTCATTGACAATGACCGACACTTAACGGCCGTCATTTTTACCAAAGCAGTATGGAAAGCAGCAAAGATGAGCAACCGAGGACCCAAAGGGAGATCACAGGCAAAAACTCGCAACAAATCAGCTGCTATTGACTTTGGATAGAGTCATGAACTTATTGGATATATTTCTAGAACTTCTTATCGTTGTGATTGCAGTGGTGTCACTCGTGGCGAACTTGCTGGTGTTACTATGTTTCACCTGCAGCGTACAGGTTCGTGCACAGGTGCCAGCGATCTTCATCATGAACCTCTCATTCTGCAACATCCTCATCGCTCTTCTCAACATGCCTTCTACCCTGCTTGGGGTCGTAAAACACCAAAAGCCTTTCGGCGACCACTTTTGTTACACAGTCAGCTTTATGGATACTTTTCTGACTACCAACACGATGCTGAGCATGGCAGCTCTCAGCATAGACCGCTGGATAGCCGTGGTTTTTCCTTTGACTTATCCCAGCAAAATGAGACTGAAGAATGCCGCGCTAATGGTCAGTTACGCCTGGCTTCACTCGCTCGCATTCTCGCTCACTGCTCTCCTGCTGTCCTGGGTCGATTACAATCCCGCGTACGCGTCTTGCACCGTGCACCTGAGAGATGATGCTGAGAGCCGCGGTCACTTCATGGTGTTCACCGCGGTCTTCCACGCATGTACATTCGCCTTCTCGCTTTTCATCCTATGCTTTGCCTACCTGAAAGTGCTACAAGTGGCGCGCTTTCATTGTAAGAGGATAGATGTCATAACAGTGCAGACACTTTTACTACTTGTCGACATTCATCCGAGGTAGGCTACATTTAAAACATAATTATGATTCCAACATTGTAGTAAGTATCATAAAGCATATTTATATTAGTGATTTGTTCTTTTTTAAACTTGTTAGTGTAAAACAACGGTGCTTACTTGAGCAGAAGAAAAGGAGACACAGGGCCGCTAAGAAAATCAGCATTTTCATCGGGTCGTTCGTCCTGTGCTTCACCCCCTATGTCATAACACGGTATGGCATCATGACAATACATTTTAGTGGAATGGAAGGAGAGCATAAATTAATGCAAACAATTATCTGTTTGATTCAGTATTCTCTTATTGACAGTCGCATGATGCAAAATAAATATAGGCCTAATGAAACATCAATCACACCAAGACCAGTGTAGTAAATGTAATAGCTTTACAGAGTGCAAGTTACAATTTGCAAATACCTTTAGCATGATGCAGTGAGAACAGCTTTTATGATTTATGAAAACAGATATCATTTAAATAACAATAGTATATTTTTTATATGCATAGGCCTAATAGTAAAGGGAAGATAGTTGTCATGTTACTAGAGGGAATATTGATCTTAAGTAATAATAATACATCATAATTTATAATATGTAATAATATGTAAACAGATATTAGCGTACTCATTACTCATAGATATTACAATCTCAATAATAAGTGCACTGTATAATAGTACAAAAGAGACTGGGGCTAGTTGTCACATTTTTTTACTTGAGTGAATATTTCTCAGAGTCAGTTTATTTTTGAAAACCAATATATATTTACATACCTTAAAGCACTGGATACAATATAGCTATTGAACATTGTTATTAAAAATACACTTTGTTGTAAGAAGGCCCTATTATATAATATTATTTTTAAATGAACCTCTGTATTAATCCGACTACTATTGGTGCTAGAAAACATAAATTTATTGTAATTTGTTTACAACATGGTCATAAATGTTCAATTCCTCCAATACAGTGCCATATTAAATGTTTCATTATTAATATAGATGTTTCTTTTCCCCTAGACTGACTGAACTGGCTCCTTCAGTAAAAGTTGCCCGTTATTGGGGGATCATGAGCAAGTGCTTGGTGTACAGCAAAGCTGCATCTGACCCGTTCGTCTACTCCCTTTTGCGGCAACAATATAAGATGGCCCTTTTTGGAATTTGCAACAGGATTTTGGGACGGAACTTATACACACTTTCTGGTCACTGCAGTCCCACAGGAATGTAAAACGAATGCTACTCACAAAGGGTTAACAAGCTGATAGATGGAGGATAACTGTCACTAGAGCAGGTGAAAAAGGCTGACAACTGACACCCTCAAAAATATGTGCACAGGATTGGGCTGGTTAGTCACCGAACTGCCACACCAAACTCCCTATAATTTCTAAAATAATGGCATACACTGTATCATTGCTGTCTGTTAAAACAATGGCAGCTCAAAATATTTGGATTTATCACTGGATTTGCTTTTATTGAGTTCAGACTATGAATTTTTGCACACTCATCTGTTATACATGTATGTTACATAACATAGTACTGTAATGTGTATTATATTGTACATTCTGAAATAAAATAATGATAGAAGAGTAAGAATTGTATAGCTATTTATCATTGTAAGATGTGATGACCTGAACTTACTTTAAAGAGCTAATTCTACCTGATTAATCACATAACATTTAGTTGTGTATTAATGTATCTAGGTTGATTTAGTATTAAAGTGGCCAATCTGTCCAGAACGCACTTTATTTAATTATTTTTTCTTTTTTTGAGGAGGCCACTTCCACTTACTCTACCTCTAAGCACCCAGCAAAGAAAACTTTCTGCAATTTTAGATTTCCAAAAAACTTAACTCTATATGATTTTAAAGTTCCTTTTCTCATGGACAACAATTTAAAAAAAGCATTCAGTGTTCCTCTGAAACCCTCCACCTTCCCCAGCTCCACCTGTAATGCTATTTGTGCAGCAGCAGCATATCTTAAATACTCACAGCACTGTATCGCCGTGTGCCTTGGCATTAGCAAGTTCCTGTACTTGCTTGCAGCAGAAGTATCAATAATCTACAACTACAGCAATAACCAACAGCAGAAGCATAGCAGATCTATTCCCCCAAGTCCAAATTCATTAACTTTGTCATATCCATTACCATGCTAAATTCTTTACAGAGTTGTCATAATAGATACAGTCAGGTTGAATCAGCCATTCATATAGTTTAGGTTCGTTTTTACAAAGTATGTTTGGATTTGTAAAAAGATAAAGTCATAAAGAAATGTGCTGGTGAGTAAACACATTCCCAGACATACTATACGTAGTTATTGCCCTTTGACCACTGTGTTCTTTGACCTTCGAAATACAACAAACAAGAAAATCTGAAAAAGGACTTCTTTTTTTGACTTCTTGTCCTAGAATTTAAACTTAAAAGAGCCAGTTCTGTTTCAATTATCAGCTTTATAACAGAATAACAATTGGATTATTATTCAAATAACCTATACTGCTTTTTGCATATTGTGTGAATCCCTACATGTCTAATATAGGCTGCTACATAGATTTTGGTCTGAAACTGTGAAGAGTGGGGCTTTATATTAGGTGGACACAGGCAGGGGCGTCGCTAGGCCCTTTTTAGGGGGGCTTCAGCCCCCCTAAACTTATGCCCAGCCCCCCTAAAAAATTATTTGATTAATTAATTAGTGATCGCTTCAGTCCCCTTTAAAAACTCATTTGAAACGATGGCAAGCTGCATCAAGTTCCGGCTCCTCCCCTGATCTGAGTCTGCACGGATTCAGCGCGTTTTTCAATCCACAGGGGCGCCGAGCAGAGCGAACATCAGAGAGTACAAGGTGTGTGTGTGCGCGTGTGTGTGTGTGTGTTCTCGCATCCAATACCAATACGTCTTCGCTGCGTTCACCTTCAGCCTTTATCACAGTGTGACAGTTGTTTTTTCTTCCAACAAAAATGAAGCGATTAACACCCATGAAAACATACTTTAGAAAACGATCATGATTTATTTTAATTTACTTTTCAAAATTCAAAACATATTATTGTGTATTTCGGCATTACATTATGCAGCCATTCACAGAAATGATTAAAGACACACATCATTGTCTGAAAGCACTAAATGTCACAGAGAGAGAAACATCATGTGGAGTTATTTTGTTTTGTATTATTAAATATGATTTTGTATTAAGTAATGAATCATTAGTGTATCATGATACATATATTAGAGTAAGAGTAAAGGGATCTGTGAATTTTTTTTTTTTTTTTTTTAAGTAATTGATTTATAGAAGTGGCAAATTGATAATGGTGTTATTTTTAATAAATAGAAATAAATATAGAACAGATTAAACATATTGCCAATAGACAATTACATTAATACATGTTTTGTCTATATTCTTAATGAATATTAGCTGGTTAGTTAAATGATTTGAAATGAAATAAATTTCCAGGGGCTGACTTGATGTATAACCAACCGTATTGTTGATTATAAAGGCTAAAAAGCTAAACATTAATAATAATAATAATAATAAAATATAATAATTTATTTTTCATTGTAGATGGATATACAAATTTTTTTTGTCGTGCGGGAGTAGTTCTGCAAATGAGCAACAGTCAGGTGAGAATAGAACAGACAGCCTCACACACACACACACACAATACCACTGTATTCCCAAGATTCATTGCAGTCATTGAACCCTTATGTTGTTTTAATTTTCTGCCAATTTCCACGTACATTTCATAAGAACAAGCTGTGGTATCATCAAAGGATAAACATGAATGTCCTAATACTGAATCAGGAAGTCTTTATTGTAAAAATCTACATTCCCAATTCAAAATTTTCCAGTGACTGGTCACATCTAAAAAACTGTATTAGTTTTTTTTACAGTGTTGTATATGGCTCAGTCAGTACTCCTACTCCCATATATGAAATACAGGGAATACAATGGAATAGTGGATTGCAATAAGGTTAGTAGTATACAACCCTACCCTAATAGTCAAATATAATTTTTTTAATCATACCCTTATTGGGGGCTGAGCCCCCCTAAAATGAAAATCTTAGAATCGCCCCTGGACACAGGCCTTTAAACCAACCGGGCAAGTGGATTCACCTCACACTGGGAGTTCTTGGAGATGACAAAAATTCACATGAAAAAACCCTCAGTGGTTTTGATCTAAGTATATGCCACAAAGGGGTAAATGTGAAGTCAGGCTTTCCTGAAGGACTGTAATTACAGCGCGTCCCAGACACAGCAGAAGAGCGTCCGCCTACCGCGCAGAAGCTTTTTCTGTAATTTGATCATTTGGCAGCGCTGCTCGTGCAGGCTCTCCTTTAAGCGATGGGGGTAGCGGAACTTTTCGGAAGATGATCACAACTTTGTACGTCGCAGCGACTGCCACATCATTCAGTTCAGGGACAGCAAAATGCACACGGTTCTAATACTTTTAAGCTCACTGGCGACATGCTGGAGCGTCCCAAGATGTTCTCCGGAAGAAGCAGCTATGGGTAACGTTTTCATTCAGTGTTGCACAAACTTTAGAAGGATACAGTTAACTAATGCTCAGAGGTTTACAATATAGCTTCACTACTTAGTCAAAGTATTGAACGCTCGTTTAAATAGGTCTCTCCTGATCTTAAATATATATATATTTTTTTAATCTGTTTTATGTTTAAATGCTTAAAAGTTGTATGCCTTAAATTCCGACGAATATAAATGTTGTTGTTGTTGTTATTATTACTACTACTACTACACGCTGCAACACTATTATTAATATATGATTTTACTCATATATCACTGTTATTTTACTTTACTTATATGTAAAATTTCCCAAAACTTTTAAATAGTCTTTGGAAAGCATCCTAAGATGCACCTTATGAAGTTAGTTGAATGTCCAGAAACGGGTCGTTGCTTTAGGCTACTAAAAACAAAAATATTTGTTTGAAATATTAATTTTGGATAAAAAAAAAAAAAAGAAAGAAAGAAAACACCCCGACATATGGAAATGGTTTAATAAAGAATAAGTGGGTGTGTACAAACCTTTGATTGGCAATATAAATGCTGAGGTCAGAAAAATGATTTGCTTGTTTACAAATGCATGCACGAAGTGTGTGATGATTTGAAACTGTCATGCAATATTCGAACAGAAAGATGGCTTTCTTTCCACTGTGTACTCTACTGCCATCTAGCCTTCAGACACCAGCATTGGAAACGGTTTCAAGTCATCCTCTGTTAATAATTTATTAATTTTTTTATTAATTTTTTTAGGAAGATGCAGAACACCTGCAGAAAACAGGCGTAAGTTTTTATTTTCATTCTGTTTTGCATACTGGGCCAGATTACAGTCTACCACATATGCAATTGTTATATCTTGTTGCTTGATTTTCTAAAATTTGACTGCAACTAGTGTTTCACAGCTCTAGCCTGTAAGGTATGGGGGAGAAAGGAACTCTGAATACCAAACATCACTGCAAGATGGGACTTGTCTACATCACTGTAGAAAGGGCAATACATGATATAAAGACCTTAGGCTAAATTAATGAAAGATCTGAGATAGCATGAGATAATGCTAGACCACACTGTCTGTGCCACATTCTTTCTAAATGCATTTCTTGCTCTCCTGTCCCTAGCACAGTGTATGGAGATGGTGCTTGGTTACTGTCAGGATGTGCCCTACAGCCACACCATGTTCCCCAACATCGTGGGCCATCGATCACGGCAGGATTTAGAGATGGGTGCAGAGTACCTGCTCTTGAGCGTGATCCACGGCCTGCTGAATGGAGAGTGTTCTCCAGACATCCGTCTGTTGGGCTGCTCAGTGTTGGCTCCCCGTTGTCGAGATAACAAGTTAATGAAGCCGTGCCGCAGCTCGTGTGAAATGGTGAAAAAGAGCTGTATTCATGCCTTTGAGGCCATCCAAATGGCATGGCCTTACTTTCTGGACTGTGACCGATTCTTTGTTGGCGAAGAGGAGGGCTGTTATGACCCATTGTCAGAGTTAAGAGGTAAGAGTTGTGAAGAAAAATTAGAGGAAATATAAATCATTAATTAATAGGCTTAAATGCTTAAATTATACTTTAAAAAGTATTATTTAATACTTAATTATTACATATTTATTTAATGAAATTAAAAACATCAAAATCACCTTAATTCAGATCATCCTAACAAGTTGTGAAGATGTTAATTAGGTTGACTTTCATGATGTTTTATTATATTCAGGGATATGGATTAAAATGTCTTAAAACCTATAACGTTTTCACGTATTTTTCTCCCCTCAGAAAAGCAGGAAGTGGCCTTTGCCAACATATCTGATAGTGGTTTTTTCACTATCATTCAGTTCACTTACCACACCAACTCTCAGATGTTCAGCATCCTGAAGAAGACGGCATCAAAATGCTCTGACATCTCACAAACATACAGCATTGGGCGCAGTGTGGAAGGAAAAGACTTACTGGCTATTGAATTCTCCAGTAATCCTGGACAACATGACCTATGTGAGTAAGAGAAAAAAAATTTTTTTAGAAAGAGTTTGAGGTTAGTAAGAATTTTTTATGAAAAGTAATTGAAAAGTAATAAAATTGTATAATGCTTACACAAAAATATTAAGCATCACAACAGTTTTCAACATTCATAATAATAGGAAATGCTTCTTGAGAAGCAAATCAGAATATTAGAATAATTTCCGAAGGATAACATGACATTGAATAGAAAATTCAGCTTTGCCACGATAGGAATAAATTATATTTTGGAATATGTTAACATAGAAAACAGACTGTAATGATATTCAGCAATATTAATGTTTACTGTTTTTGATCAGATATATACAATCTTGGTAAGAAAACCCTTTAAAAAAAGACTGACACTAAATGTTTGAATGGTATATAACTGTGAAAAACACCTATTCGGTCTCCTTGGTCTGAATTTGTAATGTCATACTAGCATCCTTGTTATTTCTGCCATAATTCAGCATTTGTCTCTTCGCTGCTTCTAGTGGAGCCAGAGATCAAATTAATTGGGAACATGCATGGAAACGAGGTTCTCGGCCGGCAGCTGCTGATTTACCTGGCTCAGTATCTGTGTTCTGAGTATCTGCTGGGCAATGAGCGGATTCAGACCATCATCAACACCACACGCATCCATATCCTACCCTCCATGAATCCTGACGGCTATGAGATTGCCGCTTCTGAGGTAGCCGATAGGAACGACCCCGAAAACATCAACCAGGAAGTAAATATTTTGTTGTCTGAGTCTGTCTGCCTGTCTGTTTGTCGGCCGACTGACCACACCAAGCTCCCTGCACCAGAGAGTGTCTTCCAGAACAGGTCAGACCTCGGAGGAAGTCCATGTCAGGCAAATGATATAAAAACCATAACAAAACAAGCATAAAAAGGTACAATTGGTCGTGTGATACAGCTATGAACTGAAAAAGACAACTGGTAGAGGGAGGCCTTTACTAACCACTCTAATAGACAATTGTCCGTATTTTCCTTGTCATATAACACAGCAGTAACATTATCTTGCAAAACTAATATTAGATTCATCTCAATCCTCTAAATCATATACTGATCACCACGGGTGACGTTGAAGAATATAATGGGTTGTGTGGGAAATCAATACATTTTGAGTAATATTTCACATTTTGTATAATTTGTAACAAATGTTTGTTTATTTATAAAATATGTAAATAATTCCACCAAATAATTTTAGATTAGATTAGATGAAAATCAATTGATTCTTAAATAAGAGGATAAAACCGTGTTGGTCCATTCATTTACCACTAACAGACATAACTTTGCCTGGTTCTGATGTTTTCTGTCTTTTTTTGTATTTATTTATTTTCATTTACAATCTGTAGTCTTTTAACACTTAGCCTTCTTTTTGACGTTCTTTCTTAATGTCTGACATCATTTTGACTTTCTGATCCATCCAATGTGATAAACTTGATGTGTAGCAAATGTTTTACATGTGACTTAAAAAATAAAAAAAAAAAAAAAAAAAGAGTAATTTTTTATGTCCTCAAAACTAAAAGTTCTGTCATCATTTACTTACACTTTCTTCATTTTTCCCTTTGACTTTCATGGTGGTTTTGCCCATATGATGGAAGTCAATGGGAACTAAAACTGCTTGCTTGCCAACATTCTTTAAAAATATCTTCCTTCGCATTGCTCTGAAGAGCCATACACGTTTGGAATGACATGGGGTGAGTAAACGATGACAGAATTTTCATGCTTGGGTGAGCTATACCTTTAAACATTTAGTGACTCTTTTTGAATCCCTGTTAAAATTTGTCTATGGCCTTTGACTGATGAGATTTGTTACATTTAGGGTCATGAGTACAACGGGTGGACAAGCGGTCGGGCCAACGCACAGAATCTCGATCTGAACCGCAACTTCCCTGACCTCACCTCCATCTTCTACAATCGCCGTCGCTTCAGACATTTCCGTAGCCACCACATCCCAGTCCCTGAGTCCTACTGGTTAAATAAGGTACAAAGCAGGAATGCACAGCCATTTCTATCAAACATACAGCTGTACAACAAAAATTACACCTGATTCATGTTCTGTGTGAATATCTGAATTACCTTTGGAAATTTGGAAAACCCATGTTACTCTGGAATGAAAAATCGAATTGGATATGATTTAGAGGAAAGCATAGAGAAACATAGGCTGAAATTTTGGGCAACTTTTCGAAACCTTTTGTACATTTATTATATATAATTAAGTGTATTTATTTTGTTCATAACTCACACACATTTTTCCAGGTGGTTGCACCAGAGACCTATGCTGTAATGAAGTGGATAAGATCCTATCCTTTCGTTATATCTGCCAGTCTTCATGGTGGAGAACTGGTCATCTCATACCCTTTTGACTTCTCTAGACACCCTCAGGAAGAAAGGATGTTCTCCCCCACACCAGATGAACAAGTGAGTAAACGAATGTTCCTCCACCTTCACTTAATTATATTGCACTTACTTCCTTTTTTGAGTCATGTGGTGTGTGTAGATTTTTAGGCAGTTGGCTAGGACATATGCAGATGCCCATGCCACTATGTCCAACAATGACACAGAGAGATGTGGAGCCTCATTTGCCAATAAAGGAGGGATAACAAATGGAGCACAGTGGTATAGCTTTGCTGGAGGTAAACAGTTTTGTTAAAGAAAGAAGACCATGTTGATCATGCCGCATTTGAGTCATATATATAGCCTAAATAAAAATTTGAGCAAGCCGTTTATGTCATGTATATTTTCCATTTGGCCATCCAGTTTGAGACACATTCCTAAAAACCCTATTACTATTATGACATCTTTTGTTGTTGTGCTGTCCATACATGTCACTCACATCTTTTCCCCATATATGTTGTATCAGGTATGTCAGACTTTAACTACCTGCACAGTAACTGTTATGAGATCACTGTGGAGTTGGGCTGTGATAAATTCCCCTCTGAAGAGGAGCTCTATCCTGAGTGGCTCAGGAATAAGGAGGCGCTGCTCAGCTTTATGGAGTTTGTGAGTTCATGTTTCTATTGGGTTCTATGGGGAGTTAAACAAAATGCAACAGGCTGGACTTTTATGTTTGTTATTTATTTCTTCTCATTTATTTTTACTGAGCTACACAAGTACTCTGACTCTTTTAAGCATAATTAAAGCCCAAATGAAGAGCAGAAGTTAATGATTTGCATGTGTTCTGTGCTATTTCATTATTTAACTTTAGATGAGACACTATAGGCAGAAACATTGTTTTTTTTTGTTCAATTTTGTGATTTTGGCTTTCAAAATATGTTGATTCAGTGGGGGCAAAAAAATTTAAATACACTTTTAGTGTTTGCAATACAGTCAAAATACAATCTTAAAATGTTTTCCCCCTCGCATTTAGCAAGGAATCTCTATTTTAGTAACAGTTCCAGTTTATTTCATATCTATATTGTCTATATAGTTTTTTTTAAAGTGGCATTTGTTGATGTATTATTCACTTGATTTTATCCAACATTTTATGCCTAAAAACATGCTGACAATTTATTTTTACCCTGGGTGCTGACAGTATTTTCTGATTTATGGAGTGATACAAAGGGATATCCAAAATCTTTAAAAACCTTGACTCTAATATGTCAAAAAAGCAACAATAATTTGAAACCTAGCTTTGATCCAATATTTTTATTTTTGCATATTAGTGCATATTTATTTAATTGGATTAACATATCTTTTAGGAAAACTTTTAATATATAAAAATATGTTTGCATTCCTTATGTAATCAGTTAACTAGGGAGATATGATGAAATCTATTAGTTACATTTTTACTGTACTTTCACTGGGTGACTTGTCTTGGTTAAATGTTATTATGCTTGAAACCTACCTTATATTTCCATATTTATACTGTGTATAATTATTACATTCCTCAACTAATTTAAAGCATTTTGAATAGTTACCTTCATCACTCTGAGTTGTAAAATTACATGCAGGTCCACAGAGGTATAAGGGGCATTGTGAAGGATGAACATGGGAATGGCATAAAAGGAGCTACGATATCTGTTAGAGGGATGCGACATGACATCACTACCGGTAACTATTAATAAGAGAGCCATATCACACTTTTACAAACCTGGAGACCTGAAATGAGTAATGCAGATGTAAATGAGTGTTGCTTCAGCCTCTGTCTCTCTCTATAGCTGTGGATGGTGATTACTGGAGACTGTTGAACCCAGGTGTCCACATTGTGACTGCTGCTGCCTCCGGCTACTCTAAAGTATCTAAGCGCATTCATCTGCCAAGGAACGTACAGGTGGGCCGGGTGGACTTTGTGCTAAAGAAGGTCCTACGAGAACCCTCTCTTGACTACTTTAACATCCCTGAGCTGGACAACTATGACCGTTTTGACCCATTTAATCAGTTTGAGCAGTCCAGCCCGAGGGTGCGGGGAGAGGATGGGGAGGAGAGGACTGAGAAGCCCTGGTGGTGGGCTTATTTCAGCCAGTTAGGCGTTTCTGCACCTACCTGGCTCCTGCGGAACTACTAGGGACCCTCCGGACATCATTGGAGAGCAACCTGATACCTAACTGTTTGCACCCATGCCTTACTTGATGATGGTCATTGTGTTGATAACATTATCTCCTTATTACATGCAAAATGTGCAGCTAACCACTGGGTATGGTAAAGGCTTTACTGCTATTGCATTTTATAGACTACCATCAAACATTTGGAATAAGTACTTTTTTTTTTTAAAGAAGTCTCTTATGTTCACCAAGGCTGCATTTATTTGAACAAAAATATGAAAATCTGGAATCTGAGGGTGCAAAAGTTGTCCAAATGAAGTTCTTATCAATGCATATTACTAGTCAAGAGTTACGTTTTAATATATTTACTGTAGGAAATATATTAAATATATTCATGGAACATGATCTTTACTTTATATCCTAATTATTTTTGGCATAAAAGAAAAATCAATAATTTGGACTCATACAATTATGTATTGTTGGCTATTACTACAAATATACCTGTGTTACTTATGACTGGTTTTGTGGTCCAGAATCACATATTATACAGCAACAAACTGTTTTTAACATTGAATAAGTGTTTCTTGAGCATCAAATCAACATATTAGAATGATTTCTGAAAGATCATGTGGCACTAAAGATTGGGGTATGATGCTGAAAATTTAGATTTGCCATTTTAAAATATATTACAGTTATATATATATTTTACATTAACGGTTATTTTAATAATAGTAATATTTCATAATATTATTACTATTATTATAATTTTATAATAATTGCTTTGGTGTGCATAAGAGGCGTATATAAAAAAAAAAAAAAAAGATAGACTTATTCCAAACTTAGTGCATTTTTGGCTGATATAACCTTATCAGAATTCACCATACAGGTAAGAGAAAAATATATTGTTTTCTCTATTATTTTTATCCAGCACTAGATCAAATCCCGCAACTGCAGCTATAAACAGCTTATTCTGATTCTGAAGTTTGGCAGCTAGACATGGGATGGATACCATTGCATAATAAATAGTAAATGATAGCATTGCTATTTTTTTACAGTCTGTTATCTGTTATCAGGGCTTTTCTATCTTTTTCTAGCACATCAGGGAAGATTAGTGCCTTCAAGGCTGTCATCAATTTGGTAAATGTACAGTTCTAATTAAACCATAATAACAAGGTGTGTCAACCCCCTTTTTTTTGCTGATATATAATCCTTGAAACATGGACTGGACATCAGGTGTGCTAGATAAATAAAAGAACAAACTTCTGTGCAATTTCAGATTTTTTAAAAACATTCCATTTAGTGTACATTAGAACTCAAATTCCTAATCGCAGCAAGAAGATAATAAAAAAAAATTAAAGGGATAGTTCCTAAAAATGAAAAATCACATTGTGATGGTGGTATTTATATTTTAAATACCGAATAAATAAAATCTTTCAAATTATGCAAATGATGGAGTAGACATTACATACACTGCTGTGGTTCGATCCATACAATCTATAAAATAAGTGTTAATCAAAGTGTGTGTGTGTTTTAATTATTATTATTATTTATTTAAAAATGTAGTATTACACAGATCTTGGCCTAAATGCTTTGTTTATGCAGTTAGAATGCTTTCTTTCTCGAACCACTAGATGGCAACAAAGTCTGTATAATGTTGACTTTCAGCTCTATCTAACTTTAATGTCCAGGAGAAGTGAAGGCTGAGTACATATTTGGTTTGAGCTGAATGTATTTTGCTTGCCGTAAAGTGCTTTCCTTAATCGCTGGAAATAACCCAAGTTTAAATGTAGAAATGTAGGTTTTTAAACTGGAAGCTAATTAATAAGAATTTTTATATGGCTGATATGGCACAGATATCTAAACAACATGGGTATCAATTAATAGCAGATATACCAGACTAAATACTGTTAACCCATACGCCAATGCAGTATATGCACATACATACATTTTCCATAAAATAAATAGGGTTTTAGATGAAGTAAAAACATCAGAAATAGAAATTGGAACAATTTCATATGTTAATATATGTATCTAGCATATGCAAATAAGTACTGTTTGTTTTTGTATTTGGAATGCTTTTTTGGACACGGATGTCATGTACATGCATATCCATATGTATTCATATACATAGGTGTAAATTATATAACCCTTGATACAGTGTGAAGTACAACTGATGTCGTAATACCACAGCTGCAGCAGTATTCTTTACAGCTGAGCAGGTGTCTGTCCCAGTGGCTTTGTAAAGAAAGTCTCTAATGGCCTGTAATATGACTGCATCACTACACAACCTCAAAAACACATACTGATGGAATTTTATATTCAGCAAACATTATAACTCGCAGCTGTAAGTGCCCTGGATGCATATCACACTACCCGTCCTTATTGCAGTAAACAATTTTGACACATTAGCCTGAAGAATAATCTGAGAGGGGTCAAAGTATTACAGCAAAGGCGCCTCTGTAAGTGCCTTTTCACACTGCTTTGTCAAGTTCTGCAGTCCACAGCCACTGCACCGCTTTCCTGCAGCCAGTTCATCTTCAATGGTTTTTAGTTACACTTAGTAGTCTGACAGCACACCCTCAGGAATAATTACATGGCCTATGTACTTCACCCCTGAATTAGACTTTGTCATCAGAACAAAAGAATGACATTTGAACATGTGGCACCCCTGTACTGCCATCACAAAAAAGCAATCTGGTGGTAAGATTTTCTGCATTTTTTGTAACATTTGGCCTTACAAGATGCTTCTCCATATGCTTGTCAAGATTTGGTACATATACTTTCATATCTATTTGTTGCTTTGGCAGGTCTTGCTTACTTTTTACTAATTCTTACAGCACGCTTTTAAAGACAAATGTTAAACATATTTTCATAATACTTTTCCATTGCAATATATATATATATATATATATAAATATATAAATATAAATTATATGAAACTAGACCAAGGTTTATGCACGGGAAAGTAGCAATGGAAAAGTATATATATATATATATATATATATATATATATATATATATATATATATATATATATATATATATATATATATACATAATGAATATGCAGTGTACACACACATATATTCTATAAACAAAAACTTTTATTTTGGATGGAATTAAACACTATTATATATATATATATATATATATATATATATATATATATATATATATATATATATATATATATATATATATATACATACACACACACACACACACACACACATATATAAATATATATAATCTTAAAAATTTAATTTTTGGGTGATGTGCTCAATCTTAATCATTGTGCTCAAATAATTACTTTGCTTTCGATATTGAAAAAAATTTTCTTTATATACTGTAACAAGGAAGGCCATCTAATTGTGAATGAAATGAAACATAACATAATTTCTTCATAATAATATTGAATAATAATAATGGACCACTCTGCACTATATAGCTTGGTTTTACATCCCACAGTTCATCTTTATGATTGAGTGACTTCTTAAATAAAACCTTTTTGTAAGAGCTGAGACCGCAGATGATTCATCCAGAAAACTAATGAACTAAATGTTTGCACATTTATCCTCAAGCTAAATGGGTCATTCCCATTTACTGGCAGTTTGTCACATGCTCATCTCGGAGACGTTTTCTAACAGAATAAAATACATTTTTGCTCGACAGTACATAAACAATGCAGCTTCAGTTGGAAAATGCCAGCGTGGAATCCGTGGTTTCGGCCTATGCATGCATGTAAAAGAGCTCTCTTGCTCTCCTGCTTTCTTCTTTCTCTCTTTCCCAGCGGTGAGGTGTGCTCAATGTGGCAGAGATAATTTGTTTGCTTTGCAATTATTTTCCATCAGTGGAGACAAATTGATTTGTACAGCATAAAGCGACAGTGAGAGCGTAGTGCACTATAAGCAGCTCAGACAGATCAGCGCTAACTTGCTTATGCTAAAGTCTGACAGACAATGGCACTGTTCCTGTCATTCACTCTCTGTTGAGCTCAGTCGTTGAGAAAACAACTGTGGTGCTCTAAAATCAGCCAATTGTAATAAGAACTGTTGTTTGCTGTATGAAAGTTACTGAGCTCTGTACACATGATTGTATTACTACATGACAGAAATTCAGAATAAGACAATAACCAGACCAATGCATAACTGAGTTAGCCTAGCTTTCCATTTATCAGCTTATGTAACTGATTTTTTTTTTTTTCTAAGAAAAAATAGCCATTTAAATATACCATACATTTCTAAACAGTAGGTTTAGCAAGACTGGTAAAAATAATGTTCTTACCTTTGTTAGTTTCTCTGAGTAAAATCTAATTATCTTGGCTTTATTGCAAGATATTGGAGGGGAATAGGTTATTGTCTTACAATACAGTTAGCATAGCCTAAAAAGTTATTAAAAAGTCTGCTTAAAATGCAAACCTTATATTAAGTGAAGAGAAAAGAAAGTAGGCTCTAAATTAAAAATATATATACATTTTTATGTGTAAGCTCCTGAGGTTTACAGTTAACATTTTCCAAGGGTTAAGCACCCTTTTTCACTACTAATTTGTTGAAAAGAGTGAGTGTGAGTGAGAGAAAATTAAGTTTCAAGCTCTTTTTATTTTCTCTCTCTATTCATGGAAATTGTCAAATATTTTTTAATTGCAGTTAGACATACATTAACACACCAAACCATCTGATAATAATATCTAATAATAGCAAACTTTGGTAAAACTTTTATAGGGACCAGTTCTCACTATTAACTAGATGCATACCTCTAATTTACACATTGGCTGTTTATTAGTACTTATAAAGCACATATTCTGCATGACGGTATCATGTCCAATACCTAAACTTCACAATTACCTTATAACCATTAATAAGCAGCAGATTTGGAGTTTCTTAAGGCACAAGTTTTAGTTAATGGTTTGTTAATAGCAAGAATTGAACCTTCAAATAAAGTGTGACCCAAATGTTAGTAAAACTTTTGTTAGGTTTGTTGAAATGTAATATATTGTTTATTGATAACACAGTACACTTAGATTACTTATGCGCTATCGAAAAAGCTGTGCATGATGGTTATACAGAGAGCTCAAAATCTCTCTCTCTCCCTCTCTCTCCCTCTCTCCCTCTCTCTCTCTCTCTCTCTCAAACACACACACACACTTGCTCCCCCATGTGGGCCAGAGTTCAGGGGTCACCAATTACTTGGGGAGGCTGAGAAAGTTGCAGAGGCCATCCCACGGCTGCCATGTTGAATTAATGTCTGTTTGCTTACAGGTAGAAACTCAGGACTCACAGCTCAGTGAATATTTTGAATTATAGGCCAGTCATGCAATAGTATGTATTTGAAATCACATGTACAAAAAGTCATTAACACGTTATATTAGATAAACATAAAACATATTTTAGACATCGAGAATATTAACACATAAACATAGCATGTTTTATTCATATCATAAGACAGAAATAAGCAATATCGCACAATCAAACTGGCTTTGAATCAGATTTAGAAATTATTTTAGAAAATGTTATTTTTAAAAATGTGAGTTTGGGATATTATTAGATAAATAAGCAATTGTGTGTCAATTGTTTTCTTTTTTATTATAATCCCCCTGAGCAAGGACATTATTCTCTGTACAAGCAAATGTTGAAAAGTCTGGATCTGAGCCCGAATTCCTCACATCACAGTAGCTTTCCTAACTCCAGTCACTCAGACGCGGTTTGTTCAACGTCCGAAAACTCTCTACCCACCCGGTGTAAAAGGAGAAAAAGAAAGAAAAGTGGCCATTGTTCGGGGCAGAGTTTGCAGAAGGCGAGCCCTTTGCACTTTGTGAATGATTTAAGTCTCAATGGGTCTGATTCATTGTGTTCAGCCAAACCAGCATAATCTGCAAAAACAGCACTTGATTTTGTAATAAAGGTCTAGTGTCATCTTCAATTGAGTCCTGCTGCTCAGTGGCAGTAATTACAGGGGCCTTCTCTGTCTCTCTCTGGGTCCCCTCTCTCCCTCTCTCAGCGTCAGTGAAGGTCCAGCTGAGCTCTGATGCAGAGCTAATGCTAATACATGCTGTTCAGCAGAAGCAAGACACAGAGAAACTTGCGCACAAAAACAAATTCACGCTGAGAGACAAGTGTTCTGATTATGCCTGTTAACTGATGGATGGAAAGACATGCCGATAGTCACAATTACTCAAGGCTGTGAGGGATAAACTTTAGGTAACAAGAGAGGTCACAACTTTCAAAACTGTTCAAAATAGTATCAAAAACTCTAGATATACAAAGACACACTCATTTTACTTATGAATGGGAGAACACATGCTTTTGAAAGCTCATTTAGGATGGCACATGCGCACTGGCAGGCCTAGTCTGAAAAATAGGCTTTTTAAAACACTTTTTGAGCATGAGAAAATAAATTTATGAGACAGTTGTTGTCAGATTTCGTTGGTGAATTAAAATATGAAATTAAATCGTACACTTGGTAAGAGAGAGCTTTGGAGAATTTAATGTTTTCCCATTGAAAGAGACAGAAACTGTACTTGCATGACTGAATATAGCGGCCTGAGAGGCATTTCAAAGATGGCCGCCAAGTGAAATGACTTGCCTTAAAGGGACTTTAACTTCTATCCCTCACAGCCTCGTCTTAATTCCAGTCAAAAATGAAAGACCCCCTGTGGTACAAAATCAAGTTTTTAATGTTGTTTACATGTTTGTCTGGTGTTTTTAATATGCTTAAAGACAAACCATGTGCAAATTCATCAGTCAACACCATTGCTGAGCATTTCTTGGTGAACTGCAGTGTACAAAGGCGGTCTCAAAAACACAGTTTAAAACACCCCATTTCCTGTCTTCACAAACATGTAACCTATCCCATCAACTTGAGGGGCAGGGCTTCATAATATTATTATCTTAGTTTTGTTGCACTTAGCAATGTAGCAATTAAGTTAGAAATCACCACTCAAAAAGGTGGCTATAATTAGAATCAATACACTCACAGAGTCACTCTCCAATAACTATTTATCCAGTATTGCCACTTGCCATTGTGTTGCGTTTACTAATTCAGGTAACCCTCTGTTGTTGTTCAGCCATTTTAGACCCAAAACCAAAAAAGCTTAACAATAGAAAAAAATCGCTACTTCATGGTCAAAAGTGACCACCATAGCAAATGTCTGGGAAATAGGCAAAAATATAAAATACAGAATTTTTGTGTGTGTCTGTGTCTGTGTGTGTGTGTGTGTGTGTGCAATCGACAAATCCACAATGCAGAAAAAAGTGCACAGCAATGAAGGGGTGACAAAACTTAAGCAATTATGCCTGAAAACACTGCTCAGTAACTATGGAATACACAGCACTGTTTATACATGGCTATACAGGCATCTAATGGCTACACCATGGTAATACAGATCATTTTCTGTATTTT
Organism: Carassius auratus; assembly: GCF_003368295.1. Classification (NCBI taxonomy): domain Eukaryota; kingdom Metazoa; phylum Chordata; class Actinopteri; order Cypriniformes; family Cyprinidae; genus Carassius; species Carassius auratus. The sequence continues at coordinate 9,610 of NW_020528944.1, read as the reverse complement.
GTTCGGCAAAGTGGAACAAATCAGTCTCAATTCAATGGATTTTAAATACATTTGCATTATTTGAAAAAAAAAAGTTTAACATTTTTATAAGATTTTTTTATAATTTATTTGTTTACATTTTATACAGAAAATATATTCATAATTTACAAAATGGTCACAGTTTTTCTATTGACATCTCACAAATGACCCTTTCGAGAAACTTAATGGGACACAGAAAAAAAGCATAAAGTAGGATTGCCTGATTCAAGTAGCAGTTGTTCTGGCCCTATTATACAGTACATGCAAACAGTATAATAATATAACATGAATATGTGTGTCTTCTTTGAAATTGAAAACAGTTTCTCTTTTGATAATTGATGGTAATAGCACTCTGCTCTCATTCAGGCAAAGTTCTTCATAAAGTAGAGGCAGTTGACCAAGTAATAAGTGTGGCTTGCAGTCCTCTCATTTAGCGAAATAATCACTACACAATTGGACACCAAAAATCAAGTCTGTCCCCAAAAAACAGTGGTGTCTGTTTACCCTAATTTACATAAATATAGTAATTAATTAAAGTGTTAAATTCAAATCTCGCTTTTAATATATACACTATTATAATAATAAAAAATCTGTCTGAATGATGTTGTAAAGCTTAAATATGGAAACATATACAAGCACCTGTGGATGAAAACGTTTCATTGCGCAGATGTGTGTTTAACACAACCACAAATAGAAATATAACAACATGGTTCTGACCACACACACTGGTCTTGTATTGTTCAAACCTCCTGAGGCTTAACTGAGACAGGTTTAGTTAGGCCGAGGCTTTGTTATGTTACAGTGTCCAACACAAAAGAGAGCAAGAGGTGCGTGTGAAGGTTTTCGGGTGGTGTATATGTGTATGTGTATGCAAGTCAGTTTAGTCAAAAACACACTGGTGGTTACACATCCTCAAATCACAATGGCCATCAACAGTGCTTAGTGAAATTTCTCTGATTTCTCAAAAATGTGGGTATTGTTTTATTTGATTTTGGCTGTAGAGGCATGACGTTCACAGGTCATCCAACACAAAGCATGTGTAGTTCAAGCTCTGACCCCTAAAGTAATCTGACAGCTTAAGGCTTTTCATAGTCGTAGTTTCAACCAGCAGTGTTTGTTTACGTTTTCCCTTCTTTTCCCCTCTGTTTGTTATGATTTCTTTCTGTAGTCCCCTATATGTAGTTGGTTTAAGGAAAAAAAAGAAGTTCCTGGAATTTCTCCTTTTCTTTTGTTATGGGATTATTTAACTGAGGCGCGGATGATATTTTCCCAAGTATGTTAAGTTCAACCAGACAAAGAATTATTCTGGTGTAAGCTGTCTTAAAGATCCATTGGCTGACTGATTGCACTTCTTGTATTTTTATCTCATCCGTTTCCAATAAGTTATGCATGATGTTATTACTATTTTAAATGGTGTACACTGTTCTGTTTGTAACATGCTGTAAAATGTAGTATATTACATTAGTTATCACATGACCTACAAAGTGCCTTATCACTGGATGTCCTAAAAACAAAGATGGGCACATTACGAAATAATAAACCGTTGTAAATTCTGGTGGATTAAGTGTGTCATCTGGGTGATCATATAATGCTCATCAGGTCCTGAATATCGGGCGAATGTGATACAGCCACACTTTGACCAAGTTTGTTGGCTGCACAATCTAATGAAATCCTTAAATCCACCTGGTTTACAAGATATAAAGAAAATGCAGTTCATGGTTGGTATTTTCATTAGCTTTAATTTGCGATATTATTAAGGAAAATGAGTGCTCTGTGTTCTTGTATAATCTTTTGTTCTCCACCGCAAAGTGCATTTGTCAAGTTAACTCAGATGAACAGTTCGTAAGGAAATGCAGTGACTCATTCTAGGTGCATTAACTCCTCTGAATAGCTTAATGGTTTAGATGCCCGAAGGCCACTGAAACCCAGTGAAACAAACGTAAAACCTAACTCAAGCTGCCGAGACAACAACAGCATGTAAAAACGGAGTTTGAGAGGCCACTAAATAAATGTAAAAAAATAAAAAATACACCCATGCCACGAAAAAAAGGAGAGAAAAAAACTTCCATTATAAATATTTTTGAGCAGCTGAAATGCCTAAATATATGATTTATTGTTCCTAAAATTAATTATTATGTAGATTTTTTATTTATTATTTTGTTATATACCAGCCATGCTTCAACTGGTTCTATGTGTTCTCATCTTTGCTCCAAAACAGATTTAGGGATTTCACGGAGAGCTGGATGGCAATGAGAAGTGTGGTTTGAATGACTGTGAGTGTAAATGTCACATGACCTCAGTTTTCCCAAAAGGCCATTGCAGGAGCAGGACTCCATCCTCTGTGGTATTTCTCTGTCACTGGCCTTATAAAGCAGCAGGATTTGTGTGAATCCTCTATTTATTTCTCTCTTTCTTCCTATCTTCCCTTCTACATTGCATTCACTTCATTCTCATATAACTGCACCATTGGCTTAAAACAGATCCGATGTTTCGTTCTTTCTTTCTTTTTTCTGAGTATGTGTGTGTGTATTTGTGTATCTCAGGCATACGCCTGGACAAGTGAAGTAAATGCAATTCAATTAGATACTGCCCTCAGGCCTGTAGTGTTCCTGGGTCTCTCCATTGCACATATTTATCTTACATAACTCACAGGAACTAGTCCATCCATTACTGCACACTCACTTTTTAAGTGCTTCGGCCCAGAGAATAAGAAATAAAGATGGTTGAAGGCAGCGTGCTTGTAAAATAGCTGCCTGAAAGTATTGTTATGTTGGGGGGTTTATATTTTCCTGTCAGTAAGGATTATGATTCTGGATTTAGTTGTCATCGTATGTCTAATGTTCAAACTAGCCCATCAAAAGAACTATTGATTGAGAGGCTTACCGGTTATTTAGTGATTCAATTCAATTATGATTTATTTTTCAACAAATAAGATGGTTTTAGGATATTAAAGTGAAGTGACAGATTGCTGTTTCTCCATGAGCGCATTGTCTATGCATCAGTGAACGTTATCCGATTGTTTCTATCAGGTGTTGCACAATGGTTTCCATTCAGGACAGACTAGAGAAGACTCTCAGCTACCTCTTTAGCAGGATTCTGTTACCTTAAATATATAATACGTCCATGTTAGTAATGAGGGTGAGCTCTAAACAAGAAATGTGTTCACTTGAACTGAACCAACCCTTGACAATCTTTCACTCCGCTATGATTCGTATCATGTATGCACTTATTTGTTCTTTCTCTGGTCTGCAAAAATTGTGATAATATTGAAAACAGGCCATTTTCTTGCCATACATTTCTCTATACTCTAGCCTCATCAATTCGAGATATTGCTTTTCTTTTTTTTCCCATCTATAATTGTGTTATTAATATTAACGCTCTTCTTCCTCTAGTTTTTATTATTTATATTTACACTGTATAGAAAAGTCGAAAGCTGGATGATGAAGAAAGTTCGAGAAAAAGTCTCTGTGAGTGTACAAACCTCATGAATATTTAATGAGGCAAGCGTTGCGAGAGTTTATGGTTTGTTGTCTGCTGGTAAACCACTTGCTTTAGTTTCGCACCCTGCACCTTTGACGTCACAATTTATTGTGTGAATTAACCATGTTCCAGAATAGGGTTTCATAACCCCTGAATGGAAATCAGTGTGATGGTGTATAAAAAAGTCACATGACATGGTATGACTGTCACATGACATGGTATAACCATTTGCTGCTTTGTTTTATCTATTCTTTTTCAAGCTTCTCATTCTCTCCCTCTTGCTCTGTCTGTTATATAGATGATTTAACTGATAAATCAAGCTGCATTAAACTGAGTGGTGCACAGGCAGCAGGGCTTTGTTCCCTCTCTTGCTGTTTTCTGTCTGTGTGCATCACGTTGAGTTCCAGAATCAGTCCTGCCATGCATGTAGCAAGTCCCTCTCTGAGCTCCAAGACACTCAGCTGTCACACATCTGTCTGCCTGATTGCTCTGCTCTCAGGGTGAAAAGTGTAAAGTATTTCCTCAAGCTGCTCTTTTGGATGTTAGCCTCTGTTTTGTAAACACATGTTATAGATCTTATTGTGAACAATTCGTCCATGCATGTTTCTTTCTTTTTTTAATTCTAATGTGACCTTGTAATGCTTAATCCAGATGACATAACTGGATCTGCAGGTGAAAACGTACTGATGGCATATGCCAGACTTCTATACAAATTTATGTATATATGTATATTTATATATGCATATACATATGTATAATTTTTTTTATAATAATAATAATAATAATAATAATTATTTTTTTTATATATATAATGTTACACTCGGATGTACGTTGCAATACTGAAGACAAGATCTGTAGTTACTTCTGTTTCATCACAGCTTCAAATGGAGAGAATTACTCCTTTGTTATCTATGGGATCTCATAGATTTGGGCTCTTTTACAATCTCAAAATATCTCTTTAACTCACCCTTTAAAAAATCAAGTCAGCTATTTTAACTTAGCCAAATTTGTTAAAAGTTCTAATCAGGAATACCGCAACTTAAGGTAAAAATAGCAGGGCTTTAAATATGTTATGTTATGGGTAATGTTTATTTTGCTGATCGGAAATAAAAAATAAATGTTTTGCTTGTCTCTGGGATTATGTCCTATGTCCTGTTGTACCAAGAATAATGATCCTTGCATAAAATAACAATCATAAAAGTAGTTTTTGAAGCACAAAAAGTAATGTATAATTAATTTCAAAATAGGATGAATAATTTCTATTTACACTTTTCCAAATAATAACATTAAGTAACAGCATTCAGTAGTGCTTACCAGAGGTCTTTCCAGAAAAAAAGCATAATCTGGAGTTTTTCACTTCAGTAATTAGTGACCAAGATAAATGTGACATGTAATGTTGGCTAGTTGATTATCATGCGAAGTAATATAATAATTTCTTATAATTTGTAATATATCTGTATAATTTGAATTTACATTTCATGTTAAATGGCAAAATTCTATCCCTAAATATAACAACAACTTTTTATTTAATGGAAATATTGCTACCGACACAGGCAATACTTGTATAATTTGTGTATTGAATTGAAAGTGGTGTCATTCATCCCTAGACACTTCCAATAAAACCCAGCAGTTGATAGTTCTGTAACACTACTACAGATTGTTACACTATTATAATATATTCCATCCCTTTACTGCCCATTACACAGACACTGAATAAAAGTACCAAATCACTGGCCGAACACAGAGCATGTAAAGCATATTCCAGCACCTTTGAGACTCTAACCCCTCCAATCCCCTGCATGTGACCCGTAAGCTAGCCGAAAATCTCCAGATGATCTTCTGCTAGTACATAGTGAGCTAATTACACTGAAGTTGAAATTCATGTGGTGTAAAGTCACCATGCTCAGCTTTGAAATGGAGAAAAGAGGGAGATTTAAACAAGTGCAAAGCTTTCCAGAGCTGAGGTGAGTGGAAGTGTGTTTAGAGAGTGAAATATACATGTTAAACCGTTAAAATAATGCAGTTTAGGTAGTTTTTGGTTAAGAAAGAGTACAGATGCAATGCTCTTATGAGAGTTAACACTGGGGACATTTTGGCAATGCTTAACTCAGGCTCGGTACTTTAAATGTCCTGTTACTTTTGTCACCATCAGCTGCTTTGTATTAGTCTGTTGCAAATATGCACTTCCGGGAAAGAGATGTTGATTTAGTTTTATACCAAAGCTTTTTAGTTCTTTGTATAAAGACAACAAAGAGCTTCACAGTCAGCCAATCAGACTGCATTCTGCATATATAAGCATATAATCACTACAACCAAGAGGGTTTCTGTAATGGGACTCCCAGTTTAGTGTAACCGTATGGCTGTGGGCCTGAAGTTGGCATCCTTTTAGGAACAAGTAGACGGCCACATGACCACACATGGGGTAAGGCAGAGCACCATCTGTGCATCTGGACCCAGCCGTACTGTCAGAGCGAGACTGTAGAAACACATGCTGTTTTTTGCATTAGGCTGAACACACACAATTATGTTTTTGGCTTTTACTACTTATGCATTACCTGTTTTGAAAGACCTAACTAAAATAGCAGACTGTGTTTTTTAAAATATACTTTTCAGGGTTTACATTTAGACATCATTAGTGACATTTCTTATATTTTTTGCTGAACCATATTTCTAAATTTTACTCATTACTCACAATAAAATCACAGGATAATTTTCCTTCATGAATAGATTACAACATCCCTTCATCTGTTTACTTACTACATGTGTGGTCAGATTTAGACTACTTGAAACTAAAACTTGAAATTAGCCACATTATGAGACCAGCTAATAGTCACCATGAGGAAAATGTCTTATTAAACTTTCAAATAATGTCTTAAAGCAATGGATCCGTCATCATCATGCCATTTCAAACCTGTATGATTTTCTTCTGTAGTTCTGTGTTGTTTGGATTTAAACATTCTTCAAAATGTTCAGAAAGAAAGTGATACAGGTTTCATATAACGGTATAAATGAAAACAGAATTTTATTTTGGGGAATTAAGTGTCCCTTTTAATGAAAAAGTGTACATCCAGTTATAGTGTTTCTATGAGGGTGCACGGTTTAGGTTCGTTATAATCATCAACTCATTATAAAAATGTACACCATCATTGTAAAGCAAACGTGTGTAAGAATAAGGCACAGATGCCGATAGAGGGAAAGAGAGAGTCGGGCCCCAGCTGGAATAGAGATAATAACACACATTAACACGCTCTGTACCACCCAAACTCCTCGCAGTGAGAACTGGGACCGGCCCCTCCGTCTTCCACCTCACTACACTCATCCCATTTAGCCCTAATCTCACTTTACCTCCCCTAAGATAACATTGTTAAATCCACTAATCGCCCTAATAAACCATAAAAGCCAGGGCGCCAGGTATAGTTCACTAAAATATGTTGTAGTTGTTTATTTCAAGTTACAATTTGAGGTTTGGTTGTGGATGTGATTGGATCCATTTCGGCTGAATGGCTTTCTTCCTCCTTTCGTTTCACAGGTAATGCATCTTAAATGGCACAAGTCAAAAGAAATAGAGAATGGAACAGGCTAAAAATGGAGTGGCCAAAAAAAGACACAAAGTGCAGCAACAGAATATAGAGACGAGTACTTTGACACTCAGACACAATCTGTCTTTTATTCTCTCTTTGTCTTGTTCTCCATCGTCCTCTCATATGGAAATGGCCGTGTCTGGCATTAAATATGTAAAATTAGCACTTTAAGTAGAACACATTTCTGTGTTGCGCTCTGAGCTTGCTCAAGCTCAGGCATGCATACGATATGCAATTGGTCATCCCCATGGCAACCCAGATTGGATGAAAAGGTTTAGTGAGTGAAAGTGGATCAGATTGGGATGATTTTTTATTTAGTGAGTTTATTCATGGCGTAACTCACACCGAGTGTCTGCTCGAAATGCTGCATGTGTCTCAGTGGGCAGAAAAAGCTGACGGACATTGAGGTGGAGAGAGATAGAGATAACTGCTGTTTTTAAAACGGCTAGTTGACTATTAAGATGCACTGTAAAAAATATCCTGTTAAATGCAGGATAAACACGGGCAGCTGTGGTGGACAGAAATTCACTCCTAAAAATTACTGAGACAACGACACAAGCAAATATGCAATTTTCATACCCCAATGCACAGCACAAATGATGAACCCACATACTGTACAGTAGGAGTGTTACTAGCCACTGTTTTAATCAACGCACATTAAATTTACTAGAACTAGATTTCTATGAATGCATTGGATAGTTATTCTGCCCCATGCATGAAAAACCGTCGAAATGTGATAGCAATGCCGCTGCAGCTGAGGTTGCTTGCGCTGCAACTGTGTTCATTGCCGTTTCTGTCTGAAAATAAGGAGCAGAGACTGATGCAAGCAAATTGTGTTGATAAAGTTCAGTGATTCAGAGTTAAAAAGAAAACGTCTGAATGTCACAAACGCACATCACATGTGTGAGCAGAAATTGTACAATTAAGACACTTAAGTCTGTTTATTGTGATTAAGATATGGCATATGTTACATATTTTAATACTATTATGGTTACTATGATTATGAGCTTAAAAACATCAGTTTGATTGAATTTTTGTTTACATGTAGAGTTTAATCAAAATATGGCCTAACTCTCTCTATAATCACATTATGAGGGTGCATGTTGACATAGTCATTGCAAACAACCAAAATCTGCCTAGTGTCTAAAAGTGTACTGATAACCACACAATCATACAGACGAGCACAATACAAAGCTACATGATGAATCAGAGTTCATCGTAAGTGCCCTGTCCATAAATCATGGCCAAAAGTAATACAGTAAATAGAGTAACACATGACACTAAAATAATCCAAAGCATTAAATAAATAACCTAAACCCAAACCACATTATTGTACTGTAAATTATTGATCACAAAAATGAAAAGAAATAAATTTTTTATATCAAATATAATCATATGTGGTGAGTTACACAGAGATTTCTGGGAATCTCTTAAAGGTTTTTCGTTGTTAATTATAGTCTTTACTTCCAAATCCATAAATTTGCCAGTGTTTTACAGTGAAACTACATGTAGTGAAATATTAAACCAATTTACAATTTTTCACATTATTTGGTAACAGTAACAGTTTACTGTTGAAGTTTTACAGTATTTTTTCCTTTATAATTGACACCTTTTACAATGTAGCATTACTCATATTTTGAACTAGGTTCAAATGTTTTTATCTGGCTTTTCGTTTTTTTTTTTTTTAGACTTCAGATGTCTAAAGTGTCTCAAAGAAAATAAATTGCATATGCACACAGCACAAACTACAAAAGAGCTGTTGACTCTTATTACAATGCATGTGTTGAGTCTGACCACATCAGCTCAGATTCTGCTCTCTCAGTCCAGCATCTCTCATGTCACTTGCCGGGTTTCCAATTCTTTTGCTTTCATTCTCTCCGTTGACTCATGATTCCATGTCTTTTTAACATCCTTACTAATTTTTCTTTCTCAAATGTTCTACATGGCTTACATGTTTTCTATCATGGTGGTGCCTTTCCATTTTTACACTGAACAAATTAATTTTCTATCCCCTAACCCTCAACCTTTTGGATTTTTAGATGTTCATTAAGGCATTATTTATTGTTCCTCATGAGAATCCAACAATGAATGCGATTTCATGTTTTAGAATCTTTGTGGGTAAAACTTAACCCTGTGGAATGTGTTGTTTTTGTGTCATTGGATTAATATAGCTGTGAGTAAATATAAATTTGAAAGGGAGAGTAGAGCGTGAGTAAAGCTGATTCAACTCCTATTGCTTGTTCCATTAGACAAAAATGTAATATTGCTGTGTGTCTACAATTCGGGGTTTTTTTCTTTTCTTTTTTTACTGTTGTTAACTAAATTAATTTAGATTGGCAACAATAACTGGGAATAAAATATATACATAAAAGGTAAGTATAATAACTTTGGATTAGCAGTAGCTGTTTAATTTTTTACTTTCCCGTATTAACAGTTTTGTCACAGCAAACTTTATCGAGACATTATCTCGTAGCTTGTTGGTAGCTATACTATTTTGCCAAAAGCAAAACTCAAGACATGATCAATCTAAA